>NC_052505.1:27814256-28114256 GCF_014356525.2 Nilaparvata lugens | reverse complement strand
TTTTAATAAAGGGCACTAGTATTTTTTATATTGTTTTTATTAATTTCAACAAAAGTAGCCTATATAAGTGATTTTTTTTATAATTATTTATTCTTATTGTTGCGTAACTTTTATTGAAACACCAAAGAGCCTTGATGCCTGCTGTTGCATAGCATGTATCTTCATATATTATTATTTTCGTTGTAATTCTATTAACCTTATTATACTGACATGACCAAGTGTACTATATTAGTCCAGTCACTATATACATTGGTGCATGCAATTTATATTGTAGTTGCAATTTATATTGCTATGCTGTTGCATAGCATGTATCTTCATATATTATTATTTTCGTTGTAATTCTATTAACCTTATTATACTGACATGACCAAGTGTACTATATTAGTCCAGTCACTATATACATTGGTGCATGCAATTTATATTGTAGTTCTGATTTTTCAATATATTATTTGGGTACATAAGAGAAGTCCAGAACCAATTTCTTCATGCAAAATTTCCTTGTGCTAGATACAGAGTGGCCCAAAAACCTCGTATTTTCGGCTCATTTTCCAGTTTTCAGCTATTTCTGCCAAATCTCGTAATCGGACAGAAAAATTTGCTCTCGCCTTTTTTCTAGATTATGAAATTCTCAATAAAATGAGATCATTCGGAACTCTCTATCTCCAATGAGTACTGAGTTATGAATTTTCAAAAATGAGTGAAATTTGAAGAAAAAAATCAATTTTGATAAATTTTAGTTTTTGAACTACAATATCTTCCGATTGTTACCATTTAGATTGTAAAATCTGACAAAGCATTTATTGGAACGGTTCCACTTGTTACTCGTTCCGCTACTACGTAGACATCATGTCGTCATTTTGTCTGTCTGCGCTGACCAGTGACGTCACAGTCAAGGTTCACGTTACTGCCCCAATCAAGTTGGTTTCCTTTATTATTCGTCATGTCATTATTTGCCGTTGCAATTTTAATATTTGTGCTATTCGATTTTTTGGAATTTAATTTGTCTTTAGGCATCTTACTTTCTAGATATTTGTTACTTTTTCACCAAACGTCTGTAAACGTTTTACCTACGTTTCAAACACATCCGGCATCTTCCTTTTTCTGAACAGCATTAGCGGTTTCCGTGTCTTTTGAAATGGTTCTTAGTCAAGAGCGCATTTACGCTTTTGGTCTAAACCTTTTATCCATTTTCATCGGACCTACGAAACGTTTTTAAAGGTGAATTATTCTTCGAATTAATTCGTTTGTTCTATTCTTCAATTGTGATTCAATTATTCATCGATTGCTTCGTATATTACTCTGATAAACTTTGTCAAAAATTGCAACCTCGTGTGAGCGTTCATCGCTATTTATTTGATCTACAAAACGTTTTTAAAGTGTGAATTATTCTACAAATTAATTCATTTATTCTATTCTTCAATTGTGATTAAATTATTCATCGACTGCTTCGCATATTACTCTGATAAACTTTGTCAAAAATTACAACCTCGTGTAGGCTTCAATTGCCATTCTTCTACAATTGGCTTCACCTCGTGAAACTCAAACTTTCAAGTTCATCATCTCTACCGTTTGGAAATCAATCTAAAAATTCCACAACTTGAAGATCGGATTATTCGTTTGGAATTCTACTTGCTCCTGCCTACATTTCCACTGGGGGATTCGCCTGCTGTGGTAGACGTTTCCATTCTTGTCATCGCATGGCCAGATCACATCATCGCTTGCTGATGTCCTGTTCCTGTGGGTATTGCGGAGTCATTGCCTGTCTGCCTGGCTGCATCTCCTCTTCAAAATTATATTCAGGTTATGTAAATCGTTCTATTCAATTTTCATTTACGTATGTATCATAATTGTTTTATTAATGTCTATCTTGACATTCAATTCTGAGGCCACTGACGCCTACTTATTGTTATTAATGTCTATCTTGACATTCAATTCACTGAGGCCACTGACACCTATTAATTTGTTTTATCAATGTCTATCTTGACATTCAATTCACTAAGGCCACCGACGCCTATTAATTCATTGAATTTGACAGCTACCCTTGGCTTTACAAGTGATTTTCTGAGGCCACTGTCGCCTATTAATCGTTCTAATTGATGTCTATCTTGACACTCAATTCATTGAGGCCACCGACGCCTATTAATTCATTGTATTTAACAGCTACCCTTGGCTTTACAAGTGATTCACTAAGGCCACTGACGCCTATATAATTGTATTCAATAGTTGCAACTATTTCATTGGATTTGACAGCTACCCTTAGCTCTTAAGTGATTTTCTAAGGCCATTGACGCCTAATTATCGTTCGATTGATGTCTATCTTGACATTCAAATCACTGAAGGCCTATGCCGCATATATTTTTATGTATTTTACTTGTTGAGCATTATTTACAGCTTATTGTCATTTTTTAATCATTAGGATTGAACCTTACAGCAATAACTTTCATTATAGCACTCAATTTATATTCATTTCAGGTATCATTAATATTACCTTTTCGTTTATTGTCAGGCTTCAATGGTCATTAATGTCATTGACCTAATTTCATTTAAATTTTGTATTTCTCTAACGTTTTATCATGTTGTAATTATCCCAAGATATTTGACTCAACCTACTTACAATTGTTTTTGTATGTGGCCATCTGCCTATTATTATTTTATTGTTATTAAATCTTATCTTGATGATTCATTTAGTCTTTTATTGACGTACTTACCACACTTCAAGCTATCAGTATTTTTATGCACAGAATTCAAAGATTTATTTGTAGGTATTAATACCAACTATCATTCACAGTCCACTGCCCTGACCTTGGATTCTGTCATAGATGTGTAATTCAAAATCCCTCTGGGCGTATTTTTCTGCTCTACAATCTGAGATCAGGTAGAGCGCTCTATCTCATAAAGATTTCCAGGTACACCTGACAACAATGCTCCTTGTATTGTGAAAAACACCTAATTTTCAGCTTCAACCATCATCACCAACTACATAGTCTTCACATTGATATTTCGCACAATGACATAAGTTCATGAGATTATGTTCTATGAGAATCACCCGTTAGATGCACTTCATTTCAGTATTTCCTAGTGGAGAGGCGCGCTTAAGGACACCTCAAGGATCAAAATTTCAAACACTTATAACTTCTGACACAATGCTCAGATTTCACCGTACTACACTTCATTCTTCTCGGCTCGTCAAGGCGGTCCAAAATCATGCATCAAAAGTCACATTCGGTCGAAAAGTGGAACATTTATTGTTGAGTGTACTAAAGCCCATATTCCAATACACAAAAAATGGCCAATTTCTATATTCCGAGGTTTTTGGGCCATCCTGTATCTAGCACAAGGAAATTTTGCATGAAGAAATTGGTTCTGAACTTCTCTTATGTACCCAAATAATATATTAAAAGATCAGAACTACAATATAAATTGCAAGCACACCCCTTTATTATGTCTATATTGACTGGACTATATATGTATTTGCTGGCTGAAATAAAATCATAAAATAACTGACCTTAGTTATCGAGATATATTGATCTTTCGATATTTTTGAAAAACGTTAACTAAAAAACTATCAGTCAAAATCTAATAATTCTAAGGATATGGTTGGAAAGAGGAAAAAAAATCCAATGAGAATTATATTTTTTTTCTTTGTTTGACGTTTTTGAACTTGTCATGAGCGCTCAAAAGTTGAAAAAGGTATATTTGTCAAGTTCAAAGTCACATTACAAACAGTTTGAACGCTCATAAAAAGTTCAAAAATGTCAAACAAAGGAACAAACTATATGAATATTATTGGAAATTTCTTCCTCTTTCCAACCATATCCTTAAATATTATATATTGATTGATAGTTTTATAGATATTGACGTTTTTTTAAATATCAAAAAATCTATATAAATCTCGAAAACTAAGGTCGATGTAAAAAAATTTTACTTGACATTTTTGTTGCGAATTTCAAGTAGAATCTATGGTATTCGGATGTTACATGTTACACCATTCGTGGGACATTCTGTATATAGTAGGCATTTTCTCTCCAGCAATGGTGTCACATAAGTATGGGCTTGCATGAGAAAGTCAAAATTTCACGCAATCATATTTGATCGGCTTTAATTCCAAGTCATTTTATTCAAACTATACTTGAACATTTTCCTTTAGATTAATATTTAAATTTTAGTATGCAATCGCATCATCAGGGTCCCAAGAGACGATTTTTTTATAAATAATATTCACTCAGGTTGGAATAGCAGTTTTCTTGCTTCTTCAACGTGTTATATAATATAAAATCAATTGAAAAATGAGTTCTATTGTTTCAATTCAATTTTGATTCAACAATAGATTCAATAGAACAAATTTTGATTCATTATTTCTTTGTGAAATAATTGTAGAGCTTCTATAAAAACAATGATGGATTCATTTCCAAAAAAAATATTTCTATAAATCAGAGAACACAAGATTAGTAACCATGGGTAGCAGGATGACCGATTTTTATTTACAATTCAGACATCAAGAAGTAATTCAATATTGTAAAATACAAAAAAATTGATTGTAACTAAAGTATGTAATTTACCTGAGTGCCACCTTGAGTGATCCTGGGCGTGCGTGCGTGGCCGGGTGTCTTGATGGTGGTGTCCTTGCTTCGAGACGATGTCGATGATGAAGATTTAGTCGAATTGGACCTGACACTTGATTCAGATAGCGACGATGTGTGCTGTTGTTTCGGTGTTCCCTGCAATACACATTTGGTTTAGAGCTATTTAGACATTCATAAATAATTGAATAGGAAATAGCACATTTTTCTAGTTTTCACACTATAGTAAATAACTGAATGTTTTTCAGCGTTCAGTTTGATAGAATTGCATTTTGCCATCCAATAGCATTGGATAATATTGAATGAATAAAACAATATTGCCTGGTAGTATAGCAAAACTCGTCAGGGGTTAGTAATTTAAATGTTCTAAAATTAGTTGGCTCTATTAAGAAATAGCCTACATAAAAAATATTGTAACCCGCTTTTTGAAGCATTGAATAATTTACAGGTGAAAGCTATAGAAAACATCGATGAATGTTTGTATATTGTTGGTTATCTTGTGATGTTGGTGACATTCAAGTGTTAGTGGCGTTGTAGTCTATCAAGTGTCTCCGTTCCGAAAATGTAGAATTGAAGCTTAAAGTGATTAAACTCAGTAGTGAATTTGATGATTTGGAACAATATTCGCGTAGAGAATGTATCGAAATACACGGTGTTCCCGAGGCGAGAAAATGAAAATTTGCAAAAGCTATTCCAGGATGTAGGGAAAGCAATTAAATTTAAAAAGGGCTACGAGGCAGTCAGCTGTTGTCATCGACTGAAAAAGCGTAACAATCAAGCTACACCTGGGATAATAGTAAAGTTCACGAGGAGGGAGGATGCGGAGGACTTCATTCAGTTAAAGAAGGATAAGGGAGTTCTAACTACACGTGATATTGGTCTGACTGGATCCAATCACATATTCATCAACGCATCGTTAACGGCAAAGCGTAGAGTCCTGTTCGGGAAGGCCAGACAGCTGGTGAAAGCCGCTAAAATCAAATACCTGTGGGTGGATCGAGCTGGAAGAATCAAGGCAAGAGTTGTGGACGGTGGACCTGTATCTGTGATTCAATCGGACGACGATTTGCTGCCCTTTTCTCGATTTGCTGACACTTCGCAATAATTGGTTATTCTAATTGAATAAACTGTAAAATGAACAATCAGTTTGATCTCGTACTTTGAGTGAACTATTTTGATTGAGTATTCTTGTTATTGTTTATCAGTTTTTATTTATTTCTTGTTTTATATTGTGTGCATGCATATTTATGGGCTGTCTCTATTAATAATTAATATTCTTTCTTTGGTTATGAAAGTGAATATGCAACTGCAGGTGAATGGCTCTAACAATCTGTTTGATGTCATGCATGGAATGAATGTTCTTATTATTATTTATTTGTTTTAAATATCTCATAATAGTATTTATCTTGTTTCATTTTTATTGGCTCCCTTTTTTATATTATTTCTTTGCTTATGAGAGTTAATATTCTGCTGCAGGTGAATGGTTTATCAGTCAGTTTGATTTCATGCATTAATGAATTATTTTGAATGAAAGTTCTCATTATTTATCAGTTTTCATATATCTTATATAATTTAGCCTAGTTTATGCACATATTTAGTGGATCCCCTCATTAATTTTTTTTCTATGCTTGTGCGAGTGGACATGCAGTTGAGGGTGAATGGTTTTAACAATCGGTTTGATTTCGTGCATTGAGTGAATTATTTTGAATGATTATTCTTATTGTTCAGCAGTTTTTGTATATCTCGTTATTCATATTATGTGCATATTTAGTGGATCTCTTCATTAATTTTCTTCCATGCTAATGAGAGTGAATATGCAGTTGCAGGTGAACGATTTCTATAAATTAGTTTGTTTCGTGCATGGAATGAATTAACACCACTATTATGCACTTGTTGAATAGCTGAACTCGTAATTGCGTACAATCACTATCTCTATCATTTCATTCAGTGTTATCTTGACTGGCTTGTTTTGACTCCTATAAGTTTTCTCTCGTTTCTCGCTTTACAATTTTGTTTATTACTATTGCCTCTTCCTTCATCTTCTGCATTAACAATGAATAATTAAATACTGAAATTTTTGTCTTTTTTATTTTGTTGAATTCTGCATGATTTAAATATTTTTCTATTGAGCGCTAGCTATGTCTGGTTGTGAGTTTGTGTGTGTGTGTGTGTGGTGTGTGTGTGTGTGTGTGTGTGTGTGTGGTGTGTGTGTGTGTGTGTGGTGTGTGTGTGTGTGTGTGTGTGTGTGTGTGTGTTGTGTGTGTGTGTGTGTGTTGTGTGTGTGTGTGTGTGTTGTGTGTGTGTGTGTGTGTGTGGTGTGTGTGTGTGTGTGTGTTGTGTGTGTGTGTGTGGTGTGTGTGTGTGTGTGTGTGGTGTGTGTGTGTGTGTGTGTGGTGTGTGTGTGTGTGTGGTGTGTGTGTGTGTGTGAGTGAGCGAGGAAAGGAGTATGAGAGAGTGTACATGGTTTGGGGTACTTAGTTATCACAGAGTTTCTATCTATCAAGTTATTTAATTTTGGGTCAGCAAACCCTTGCTTTATTTTGTTTTTTTCTTATCCATTCCTTCTATGTTTATTTTGGATTTCATTTTTGGTTGTTATGTCTAGATTTAGTTTAGTTTTGTTTACTCAATTATCGGTGATGAGTGCGGAATGGGTTTATCCGTTCATCTTATTCCATATCTTAACTGTTTTTATTCTATTTTAATTTGTACTTTCAATTTTAATAGTACTATTACCATCTATTACCATCTATTTGTTTTTCTTCTATTTATTAAAAATTGTTACTGTCATGGAGAGAGTGAATGAGCAGCATAAATATTTATCAATATACTATCAAAATGTTAGAGGTTTGAGGACAAAGACACACTCATTTCTGACTTCACTCTTGGCTTCTGATTATGATGTTATTGTTATCACTGAGACGTGGTTGTGTAATGGAATCATGGACAGTGAGTTGTTCACCGACTCCTATATTATTTATCGGAGAGATAGGCCACAAGGTATGGGCGGTGGGGTCCTGATTGCTGTTAATCGTAGGGTTCGCTCTAATCTATGTCCCTGTTTAACTCTTGATCCGTACGAGAGTCTTGGTGTCAATATCAACTTTGAGGGTGTTAGCCATACAGTAATCGCTGTTTACATTCCTTGCTCTTCTAGCTTTCAGTACTTCGATACCTATTTGAGTCACCTGGAATCTTGTTATGCAGCTATTGGTGATAAGTTGATCTTTTTGGGGGATTTTAACTTACCTGAAATTACCAATGATAGGTATTGTTTGGAGCTGGGCTCTCCTTCTGCCAGAAGATTGGCCTCTTTCGTTAACTTTTATGAGCTGGCTCTCTGTAATACAGTTCTCAATTGTAATAATCGTATCTTGGACTTGGTCTTTTCCAGCATTGAAATTAATGTCGAGCGTTGTGATTATTTCCTGGTTCCAGAGGATGCTCACCATCCATCGCTTGTCATTACAGTTCAGATGTTGTCCACATTTCCTAATTCCCGTTCGAATTGTATTGAACTGTATGACTTCAGGAGGGCGGACTATCTCATGCTTTATACTCAGTTGAGAGATTGTCATTGGGAACTTATTTATAATTCTTCTGGTGTGGATGAAGCTGTTGATATATTTTACAACTTCATCTATGAGTGCTTTGATAATTGTGTGCCAAAGAGGAGGGTCAGGCCGGGAGGCACTAAATATCCACCATGGTTTAATGCTGAAATAATAGGATTAATGAAAAGGAAGGATAGGTGTGCTAAAAAGAAGAGTTTCTCTTTATACCACTTGGAACAATTTAAAAGCTTGAGAACTCGGGTCAAGCAGTTGATTGCTCGGCAATATAGTAACTATATATCCAGGGTGGAGTCGGGTATCAAAAGTGATGTCAAGAGCTTTTGGGGTTTTGTCAACTCAAGGAGAACTAATGGCTCTACTCATGAAGGTATGCATTGGGTGACCAGGTTTTTGGTTTGCATGATTTGCCGGATGGCTTCGCTCAATATTTTTCTTCAGTTTTTTCTGATGACACACACTTGGCTGATGTCGACGATGGCAACATCAATCCTGGAATTAATATCCCTTCCCTTTCAATTGGTTCTATTGACCTGAGTACAATATTGGCAGCAATAGGTAATCTGAGACCTAGTTCTGGCTGTGGCCCTGACAATGTTCCTCCATTTATTGTAAAGGGTTGTGCTGAAATACTGGGCCCTCCCATGAAGTTCATCTTTGATCTGTCCTTGAGGTCTTCAGTGTTCCCCACCAGATGGAAAATTGGTAAGGTTATTCCCATATTTAAGTCTGGAAGAAGGAATGACATATCCAACTTCCGCCCAATAACTCAATTGTCACCTTTTGCTAAGGTATTTGAGAGAGTGCTTTATGATTGTGTGATTTGTCATATTGGTCCCTTTTTATCTAATAGTCAGCATGGTTTCCTGAGGGGTCGCTCAACCACAACTAACTTGCTTGAGTTCACAGCTGATGTTTCAGAGGCGCTTGATGTTGGGGGTAGAGTGGATGTAGTATACACTGACTTTTCCAAGGCTTTTGATAGAATCAGTCATAAGCGGCTTGTTTGCAAATTATCTAGTTTTGGTTTGGTGCCTCAGCTTGTTAGTTTCTTTTCTGACTACCTGAGTGATCGTCTTAATTATGTTTCTGTCTTGAATTTGAAATCTAGCACTTATGTCAGTTCCTCTGGTGTGCCTCAGGGTAGTAATTTGGGTCCTTTGTTGTTCTTAATGTTTATTAATGACCTACCTGGCTGCCTGTTGCAATCCAATTGTTTGATGTTTGCTGATGACTTGAAGATCTACAGGAGGATTGATTGCCATAATGACTCTGTTCTGCTGCAAAGTGACCTGGATTTTGTCTCGGGGTGGTGCACTGATAACGGCCTCGATCTCAATGTTGGCAAATGTAAATTTATGGTCTTCACTCGTAAGCTGAATTATCCTATTTTCAATTATAGAATTAACGGCTTTCAACTCTCTAGAGTCGATAGTTTCAAGGATCTGGGTGTATTGTTTGATTCTTCTCTGAGTTTTGCTCCCCATGTCCATTCTTTGGTTGGTAGGGCTAATAGGATGCTGGGTTTCATCATGAGATCTACGGCTGGGTTTAGAGATGTTGAAGGCTTGATGGCTCTCTTTCCTAGCCTTGTTCGGAGCTTGCTTGAATATTGCGCGGTGGTTTGGGATCCCCATCAGGTGGGTCTGATACATGAGATTGAAATTGTTCAGAATAAATTTTTGAGATTGTTATTTTGTAGAAAACAGAATCGTCCTTGTCCTTTGGGGTTTCCAACTGGTGTGTTGCGCAGCATGTTCGGCTTTGAGACTTTGGCATCCAGACGGAAGGTACTTTCTTGTTTATTCCTCTATGGTCTTGTGAACGGTTCCGTGAGCAGTCCTAATCTGTTGGCAAGGCTGAATTTTAAGGTTCCTGTCTTCAATAATCGTAATCGGCAAGAGTTCTCAATCTGTAGATGTAACACGGTTGGTCATTATTACTCACCAATGAATCGTATTCCTCGTATATTCCTCTGCTGTGATGGTCAGGTGGATCTCTTCTGCTTGTCTAAATGGAGCTTCAAGAGAAAAATGTCTCCATTCTTCAATTGAAGAGTAATATAGACCTGTTGTTCTTAATTTACTCTGGTTCACAATGGCCTTTTTTTTGTTCTCTCCATGGTCACCCTTTTTCCACTAACTAACTTTTAATATTTTTTCCACTTCCCTTTTGATCCCTTTTTGTCTAGTTATTTTATCACTTCTCTTAGAACCATATGTAATACGTAGGTTATATGTTGTTATTTTATGTGGTTATGATTGATCTTATTGAATATCAAAATTCAAATTTTATCATTTACCTTTAACATTGTTCTTTTCTTTCTCAGAGTAGCTATTATACTATTTTTCTTTTCTGTTTTTCACATGTACCATTTTAATCATTCTCTTTTATTACTTTTCTAGTATTTATATATATCTATTTTTTTGTAATAATTTTTAATAATGTATTTCCTGTATTCATGAGTGCGTTTTGGGCTGTTATGCCTGTTGCACTCCTAGATTTTTGTAAGAATAAATAAATAAATAAATAAATAAATAAATAAGTAGTGTTGGTGATGTTGTAGAGCTGGTGCCTTTGTAGTGTTGGTGACGTTGTAGTGTTGTTGACCTTGTATGCAACATTTATTGCACACTAGTGTTGTTGAGGAATGTAAGCACACAGTCTACTAAATTTTTAGAATTTTCATGATTACAATAAATAATTACTATGTTCTCGTTTTATAAATATTTTAACATTCTTATTTCTTTACTGATGTTCATTTACCTGTACATTATTAATAAAAATTGAAGACTGATAGTCTATTTAACTAGTAGTTCTGCGAACAGTAGACCTCGCTCATAAATAGCCTACAACTTTCAAACTAATTAGAAGGGTCATTAAGAGAGAACAGTATATTGTAAAGATTTATCCATCTCATCTATTATTTTCTCCATTGAAAGCGCTAGAGACATTGTTTTCAGGGACACCGGACTTATAAATGTCTCTCAAGGAGGTACCTTTATATCGTCCCCATATTTGCATTATTACAACTTTTCTAATACGGTAATTAATTACAAGAAATCGGTCAACTAACAGAAAAATGGAATATTCAGTAGGTAATTTAGACGATGAATCGTCTCACAGACGATAGTGAGACGGAAAACGATTCTAAATAAGATGGGTTTGTTGGTGACAATGACAGGAGGTTGCTAATGATGAATTTCATGAAAAGTGGATTCAATGTTACAGCTTGTTATGCCTATGCAGAATGTTAATGCTCACAAGTCGGTTTCCGATCTCATACTAAAAGGGAAACAAAAGCTAACTAAGCTATGATGCCTCTGGCCGGCTCCGTAGGTCTAGAAACTATTCATCTACGAAACAGGGAAAATTCGTGTTGAAAAGGAAAGAAATGGTGCAATCAAGTAAGAAGTTTTCTCCAATTAATAAATACAGTATGATTTGGAGCGGCTCAGGCGTTCTGAAGGTTCACCGCTGACAACTCTTGATCTAAAAATAGATCGATAGCATTCCTTCATCATTCCAACGATATCATTCATTCAATACAGCACTTTTAGAGCGGCACAATTTCAATTCTAAAACATGAGAGCCAATTTTTTTACTTATATTTTTGTGGGCACGATTTAATCTTATCTTATTGTAAATCCAAGGATATTTCATTTTGAAAATAATAAAAATTGCTGTATCTTCAAAGATAACGGCGCTAGATACGAAAAAGTAACTTTCTGGATGGAGGTTGGTTTGCAGTTTTTAAATTACAAAAAAACCGGAGGTCTTATCAAAAATTGTTACACATACGTTTCTGCGCCTTGTTTCAAAGAACTTTTATACCAAATTTCATCCAAATCAGCCAATAACTGCGACTGTAACTGCGGTACAAACAAACAAACAAACAAACAGACAAAAGCCGATCGAGTCGAAACTAAGACCTCAGCTTCACTCCGTCAATTAGGAATAATTTGTGAAGAAAAAATCCAATTATCGAGGTTTATTAGTTTAAACTGATTCATTGTATTTTTTCTTGTATTTAGACTTATTTCTTGTATATTCTTATCTGTAGGTCCATTGAAGAATTTAACTAGCTCTAAATACCCCTTAAATAGAAGGAAATGATAAAGAATAATAGCGTAATTGCATTAAAACAACTCACTTCACTCTCGCCAATAGCGAATTCCACTTTGTCACCGTTGACATCTGTGGCGGTAGCGACGACGCCGTCATCAACCGACGTCGACAAACTGTCACCAGCCGCCGCAGCCACTGGACCAAAGTTGTACTCTTCGGCCGGAGTCGACTCGTCCAGCGTTGCCGCTGTTACCGGCGCGGACGAGCTGGCAACACCGGCCGATTCCTGCTGTTGCTGCTTCTTGCTCTTGCGATCCTTCTCGGGAAACGACCAGCTGCGAACCAGCTGCGAGGACTCCGGCCCTTCGCCGCTCCCTCCGCCGCCGCCACCTTCCACGGGACTGGGGCCGTCGCTCGACACGGAACCTCGTGACGCGCGGTCCTATCGGCCAAACAACACAATAAATCAGTATTTTAATTCAGCCACTCGAATAAATGTGCATGGATGTAATAGCAATATAGAATTCCAAGGATATAATGATAGAATACTAAATAGAAAATAATCAAATATCTGGTTGAGGTATTATTGAATTTAGTTGGTTTAATGACTACTCTATATCAAATGTCTGGTTGAGGTATTGAATTTAGTTGGTTTAATGACTACTCTATATGCTTCCTCATCTGAACTTAGACCTTCTAACCTATTTCAAATGTACGTTTTTGAAATAGAGATGCTTCCCATGTTATTTGAATGGAGCTACTTTTACGCTCTAGGGAGTTTTGCTGGTTTTTCCTCCCGAGAGCGAAAAAGTGACACTTTAGTATTATGTTCCAGAGAGTGAAGTAAGCACTTTAGACAGGAGGTGGAGGAAAAAAATATGATAAGGGCTCATCACACGATTAAATACTTTATAAAATATCTTTGACCTACTTTTATCAAAGTTTTTAAACCCTAGTAAACCCGCATTAGACTATCAACTAAATTATCTAATAAAAGATTACCAATTAGGCTACTCTATGTGAAATCGTTGATCAAATATCTAATAAAATATCAGATCGTGTAATGGTAGGGTCATGTCGATAAAGGAATTTCAATAATGATTTACGCCTCTCTCAGCTAAATTTTGCCAGGTATTTGATGCGAGATGCATTCATATCATTAAAGTAGAGCTAATAAATTATTAATAATGATCAAGAATACTTTAGATATCAAACACTCCGAAGACTTCTGCAACAGCGAGAATGACAACAGAATAGATAGCTAGAGTATGAATATGATTAAAATCTCGATGTCTAAACTAATATTTTGAACAGTAGCATTCACATAGCATTTACATAGTTTGTTCATTCCGTTCGTTCAATTAATTTACAGGATATTGGACTTTGATGGTATCTCCCACATAGAAATTTCTCGGGAGTGTGATTCCTCAGTAAATTTAGAAATTATTTCCAGAATATAGTTGAAAATACATCATTGTATTAATTTCGCAGAAGCTATGTTTATGTTTGTACTTTTGTTTATTGAGAAATGAATTAAAAAAATATTAAATAACTCACAGTAGAATTGAAGTAAAGTGAAGTGAAGTCATGAAGGAATAAAGTAATGTATCATGATGGAAAATGAACAGATGGATAAAGTATTCAATCATGATGTAAGAGTTAATAAATACAAATAAATATTTCTATTTTCTTCGAAATAATTTTCATTTGGATAGAACCCATCCTCACCTTATTACTAGCCTGTGACGTCACTTCGCCATCGCTAATCTTAGTGAACAGCGAGTCGGTCAACGACGACAAATTCAACAAATCCAAGTCGATTGACGACAGCTTTAGCGTCGGATTGATTAGATTCAACGAACTCTTCGCCAACTCCTGATCGAGCGACGTGAACGAATTATTCCTCGGCGCGAAACTCTTCTTCTTCTTATCCAACCCTCCCCCTTTATCCAATAGTCTTTCAGATCCCTCCACAGATTTACTCTTATTTTTGTCCAAATCAGTCACCCGCACAGCTTTTCCCGCGAAATCGCCGACGTTTTCCTTCTGTTCTTCATAGTAATCGTCGAAATCCGTGTTTATTACGTGCGTTGTTTTGTCGGTGGAGAACGGATTAACGAAGACGGAGATGTTCTGCAGTAGAGACAGGGTCTTGGAGTGGGTTTGGTAGTTGTTGTCAGTGGTGTCTTCGCCGGCCAGCAGTTGTTTCTCAGTGATGTAACGGTGGTTGAGCTTGGTGGAGTCCTGCCCTCCCCCAGCCAGTGTCGTCACAGCAAAGATGCGTTTGCTTTTAGAGGTAGCTGATGGTGTGGTCGCTTTCTGACTAAAGTTTACTGTAACATAAAATTGAAATTCAGTGCCAAACCTTCTTGAACAAAACCGGATGGCTTTGATAACAAAAACAGAATAAATTGTGAATTGAATTTCTATTATTTCCATCATCATGTCACCCCTCCCCGAGGGAAGCCAACTACTACAGAATGAATATCTTACCAGGAGGCTGAAGAGTCAAGAGAAGGAAGCCTTTTAAACTAGTTTAAAATCAATTTGTGATGCAGACTATTATACTCACTGCACTCATAACCTCCGAACTACTTGCGACATTAATGGATGAACTCAAGTTTTATGATTTTCATAGTGTAAGAATTATAGTGGAATGGAAATGAATGTTTAGTCTCTGATACTAGTATCAATGACAATCAACATCAAAAATAGAATTCACTGTAAGAAAGTTCAAAACAGTTACACAAGTAAAATAGTAGGTTAAATGGTGGGATATCAATTTCTATTTAAATTAATTTGCAAATTTAAAATTGAGGTATACTGCCAAAAGCCTCTTTTTGACAAAAACGCAATGGGTTGATAACAAAACTAGAATAAACAATATATTTAATAAAAATTTGTTGTCAAAAAATACAATGCAGTGACGTAAATCGTGAAACACTCTGCTTAGCAAAAGTTACCTGAAATGGCGAAATTAAATCAAATGAAAAATGAGTATGAGAAAAAAGAAATGGTGGTCCTATCACTGACCTTTTGGACACTTTTCGGCAACATGGTAGATAACGTTGCCATCAACCGAGCTGATGGCGTAAACAGTGCTTGTCGCGTCACTGGTCGGGACGGCGAACGGCTCGGACGGAGAATCGGCCGGGGCACTCTCGATGTGCACATGCAGCACACTGAGCCGCGCCGTCGCTGGGTCGAGCAGCATCATCAGGATGGGGTCGACGATGCGGTGCATGTCGCCGCGCAACAGCGAGTGCAGCAGCCAGCTCTGTGCCTCCACCTTCAGTGCGCTGCTCTCGGGTAGCTGCAGGTTGTCTAGCATCTTCAGCATCGATCTGAATTTGTTGCAAGTCACATACTCATAATTTGTAAAACACAAGATAAACCTTCAGAAGGCAGCAGAGTGTTCGAAATTTATTTAGATACCGTATTGATTAATTGAAAAGCACAAGTTTGTTGTATAACTTTGGAAATGGTAAGAACGTTTAAAATTATTATTTATATTTATTTTAAATTTTTTAATCAATTATTTATCAACTATTTCATTTGAATTATTCATAAATTATTTGATGAAAATCTTCTAACATTTGAATATTTATAATTAGGAAAACGCAAGATTTGAAAGTAATAAGGAAATTTATAATTTAGATATTGATTAATTGGAAAGCAGAAGACACAACAAAATTTGGAAGTGGTAAGAACTTTTAAAATCATTCATCAGGTTTATCCATTTCTGGTGGAGAACGATTTACATTCAAATATTGATGATTCAGTAACCACAAGATAAAACTTTGGAAGTGACAAGGAAATTTTTAGTTTGGATATTGAAATTGGAAATCACAAGATACAACCAACTTTGGAAGTGTTAAGAGCTTATAAAATTAGTTATAATGAAATGTTTATTCTTTATTTGGTGGAGGGCGTTTTAAATTCAAATATTTATGATTTGGATAAAACAAGATAAACATTTGGAAGTGATAAGGAAAAATTAAACGAAGATATTGATTATTTGGATAGATAGCACAAGATATAATTTTGGAATTGGTAGGAACGTTTCAAATTATTCATCTCGTTCATTAACTATTTGGTGAACTCGGGAAGATCTTACAATTTGTGAATAAATTTGTAAGTAACCGACTATGAGGAGTGTAAAAAATATGTATAAAATACGATGCACATTGTTTTTAAATTTTCATTTTTCTGGATGTAAATTACAGTGAAAAGTGTCATCTAGAGCACATGTACAACCTACATACTGGATAACAAAGAGTTCTACCCATCATCATAATCAAAGAGACTCAAAGGTAATTTCTGGCAATTTCTTAATAAAGGCATTTCTGAAAAGCCATTTTTTCAAAGCTGCTTTAAATTGCTGGATTGACTGCTAAGGGCAGATCATGATCAATTTCACAAGAAAAAAAGGCTTTGTTGAAAAAAGGCTATTATAATTCAACCTGCTTTCGGCAATAAATCATTGAATTCAATGGCAGAACGTTGAATACCCTGATATCAAAATAATAATTGTTCTTTTTTTGAACAATTGATTTTTTATTGTGTTTTGAAATTGTTTCATTATTTGGATGGAACAATCCATAATTTCTACTTATTGTTCGACGCAATGGTAATCTGTCGAGACATACTAAATAGAAGAGAATCAATTTGACACTTGTACACTACTATACAACCAAAATGAGCTTTCTAAGTTGGGAAATAAATCCTTGATGAGAACACCTATAGAATACATCAGGGAGTGCCTCAGACATGCGAGATTTCAATTTGTCTAGTGTATGAACATAACTAAAGATGTTTTGTTCAATCGGGGTTTTAAAGGTAAAATGAAAGGTTAGGGATGTTATGTTTTGACCTTTAAATGGCAATATGTTAATATTATTTGAAATGTGTTTATTATTTTAGATTAACGTGAATTTAAAGATATATCATAGATATATAAATTTAAGACATTTGAGATATCGCACTTTCGAATGACACCATTCTATTTTGAAATTGTTTCATTAATTTGAATTACACATTTAGTCATTTTTACTTATTGTTGGACGCTTTGGTAATTTCACAAGACTATCTTGAGAGATGATAATCATTTTGAGTAGCTTCTACTATACCCCAAAAATTAGCTGTCAGACTTCGAAAATCCTGTACCCCTATGGACACTATACATCAGACACTGGTCAGTATTCTACTATCAGTATTCTACACATTAGCAAGCTTTTATTTTATTTGTAGTAATGAAGAGATCGTAAGTAGTAGCACAACTGTCTTGTAGAATATACAAGACACACTCAAGGAGCTATCAAATACACTATCAGCAAGCTTTTATTTTATTAGTAGAAAAATATAAATGATAAGTAGGAGCACAACTGACTTGTAAAATAAATCGGACATTCTCAAGGAGCTGTCAAATACACAATCAGCAAGCTTTTATTGTATTATAAGTAATATCTCTTTTCTTCTTTAGCACTACAGCCCAATATGAGCTTTGGCCGCCTCCACTACAGCTCTCCACGCTTCTCGGTCCTCTGTTAATTGTCTCCATCCTCTATATCCCATTTTTTGGAGATCGTCTCTCACTTCATCTTCCCATCTTATTCTCGGCCTTCCTATCTTTCTTCTTGAATGTAGCCTCTCCTTGAATATTATTTTAGGCATTCTGTTTTCGTTCATTCTACAGATATGTCCAAACCATCTTAGCCGCTGTGCCTTTATAAATTTTACAATATTTCGGCCTTTCATCAATGCCTCGAGCTCTGAATTAGTTCTTCTCCTCCACTCCTCTCCTTCTTTAACTGGACCATAAATCTTTCTTAGGATTTTCCTTTCAAAAACGCCTAAATGGTTTTTGTCTTCTTTTGTTAACGTCCAAGATTCACAGCCGTACGTTACAACAGGTCGAATTAGGCTCTCATATATTTTAAGTTTCGTGTTTGTACATATGAGCCTGTTCTTCAAAAGTTTCATGTTACTGAAGTATGCTCTATTTCCAGCCAATACTCTTTGCTTTATACTGTAACCCATCTTGTTCTCGTTATTTAGTTCAACCCCCAAGTAGCTGAAGTTCCTTACATCTTGAAAGATTTTATTTCCAATTCGGAGGTTTTGTGGAACTCTTCTTGCTTGACTACTTGATATTTTCATGTACCTCGTTTTTCTTTCATTCACTATCAAGCCAATCTTATTCGCCTCTCTTTCTAGCAACAAATACGTTTCCTGTAGGACATCTTTCCTTCTTGCAATTATTGCTACATCGTCCGCATATGCACATACCTGATACATTCGGTGGAAAATATTTCCCCTGTCTAATCCTTCAATAGCTCTATGTAATGCAATATTGAATAGGATTGCAGATAGTCCATCGCCTTGTTTGACACCTGTGTTAAATTCAAAAGTGCTGCTCCTTCTATTACCAATTTTGACCATTGCTGCAGTCCTACTCATTGTCATTTTTGCTAGATTAATGAGCTTTTTTGGTAAGGCGTATTGCTCCAATGTTTTCCATAACTCACTTCTCACTATGCTATCGAAGGCTTGCTTGAAGTCAATAAATAAAATATGTAAATCCAGGTCATGCTCATAAAATTTTTCTGCGATTTGCCGGATTGTAAAGATTTGATCTGCTGTTGCCCTTTCTGGCCGGAATCCGCATTGATATTCTCCAAGCACTTGTTCTGTGTAGGCCTTAATTCTATTGTTAAGAATACTTGATAAGACTTTATAAGCTACACTGAGAAGAGTTATCCCACGATAGTTATTACAGTCCAGTTTATCGCCTTTTTTATAAATAGGACATATTATACCTATGTTCCAATCTTGAGGCATAGTTTCATCTCTCCATATCATACTTATCAGCTCATGTATTCTCTTGACTGTGTCATCACCACCATACTTTATCATTTCTGCCAATATATTATCTTGGCCACCTGCCTTTCCATTCTTTAGGTGCTTTACAGCCATTTCTGTTTCCTCTAATGTTGGCCCTGCAACAAACTCCGCTTCAATACTAAATGGCTCCCCTGTTCCTTCATGTACATTCTCCTCATTGATATCTGTTACTGTTAACAGTTCTCTGAAATGCTCTGCCCATCTCTCCATGATATTATCCTCTCCATTCAAAACTCTCCCTCTTTTGTCCTTGCATGAAATAATTCTTGGTCTATATTCTTTATTTATTCTTTCCATCGCTCTATAGAACTTTTTCGTCTCATTCTGTTTATATAAGCTTTCAATTTCTTCTAACTGTTTGTTCAAAGCTTCTCTTTTCTTTGTCCTGCATGTTCTATTGGCAATTCTTCGTTTTTCCTTGTAATCTTCATAATTTCTTCTTGTTTCTCGTTGTATCATTCGAGATCTGGCTTCATTCTTCTCTCTAATTGCTTCCCTGCACTCATTATCGTACCATCCCTCATTCCTTTTCCATCTTTTCTGACCAATTGCTTCATTTGCTGCTTCCTTCAGGCCATTGGCTAGCTTTGTCCATACTTCTTCAACACCATCTGCTTCTGAAGAGCTCAAAGTTTTTGCCTGTATTAGTCTGAGGTATTCACTACGGACTCTTTCACTCTTCAGCTTTTCAACATCCCATCTTATAGGCACAACCTTTTGTTTACCCGCCAGCATTGACAGCCTCTGTCTCACTACTACCTTCACAATGAAATGGTCAGAGTCACAATTAGGTCCCCTACAGCTTCTTACATCAATGATTGATGATGCATTACGGGAGTCAACTATCACGTGATCAATCTGATTGATTGTTGTTGCATCTGGTGATTTCCAAGTTCCAAGATGAATACTCTTATGTGGGAATTGTATATAAGTAATATAGTAATATATAATTAATTATAAGTAATATAGGAATCATAAGTAGGATCACAACTCACTTGTAGAATCGGACACCCTCAAGGAGCTGTCAAATACACTATCAGCATTCTATACTATCAAGCTTTCATATTATATAGTAGCATAGCTAATATAAGTAGGATCATAACTGACTTGTAGAATATATCGGAGACCCTGAGCGAGCTGCCGAGGCGGGCGTTGACCTCGCGGCCGATGTGCCAGAGGGTGGCGAAGCGCCTGAAGGCCAGAAGCCGACGGCCGTCTGCAGCTGCGAGTAGAGCCTCGCCCAGGCAGTCCTCGACCACGTCGCAGCTGGCCGACTGCAGCTGATGCAGCAGCTCCACGCAGCCCACGCGGTGCACCCGGCTGCCCAGCTGCATCCACAGTCGGTGCGCTATCACCTACCAGAACACAATAATAGTTGGTTGAATTGATGTCGGGTCAAACAGCTATATAGCTCTGCTACAAATTCAAAAAGTGACACTGGAGATCTGCTATATAGCAATTTTAAGCCTATTTTCTCTGCTATATAGCAGAAAATGTGCTATCCAAAATTTTGGACAGCATATAGCAGAGCTATACTATAGAGCTGACAGAGCTATAATACATACATATTATGTAGCTCAAATTTTATATAGCTCTGCTATAAAGAAGAGCTATATAGCTCTCCATTTTCATAGTGTAACCCTAGCTCAAGTCAAAACTACAATGCCAGGAGTATAATAAATTATTATATTATTGAATATAACTAAGATTTTTTTTAATTAAGGGTCCCATTGGACTTGCATATTTCCTTATAAGGTTTCGAATAATGTGTCAGCTCGTACAATATTCTAGTATTCTGAGTGTATAGTATGATTAAATTATTTATGAGTAAATACGATTCTTAGTTTCATGGTATTGTGTATCATGTTTTCAATTCTATTGATGCCATTAGTAGGCTAGCTCAGTAACCTTAGGGCCATTAGAGTTGCATATTTTTAGATAACGTTTTGAATAATGTGTTAGCTCTTGATATGCGATCAAACATATCTGTGGCTAGCTTTCAAATAATGTCGATCTGGTCATGAGTCAGGATAAGTGAAGGATTTGAGGTCATGTTTGTCCTCCTTCAAAATATTTTACTCATTTTCTCAAACAACTCACAAATAACTTAAAATTCCATATTATATATTAAATACAGATATGAATTACTATTAATCTGATCCTAATAAGGTCAAATCAAATTTGAATTTGATAATCAATAAGACATAGCTCAAGAGAGTTTGGTATTATTCAAGCAGATCTATATATATTTATTGAGGTTTATAAGGAAGGCTGACAGTTTATAAAGAAACTTTTTTGTTGAAATAGAACTTATTATTATTAAGAAACCCACTGTATATGTATGAAATCTGTATACTTATAAGTTAGTGAGTGTAGATGGTTCAGCCACGAGTAAAAGGTTGGATTGACAGAAGCATAATGACAGTCGACCTATCTCTCATAACTGAATCATTAACAGGGAAGGATTGGCTTTATAATTTTCAAGTAGAATTGAAAATTTCGATGTTGTATAAATATGGAAGCAGTTATTTCACCTGAAACACATTAGTATGATGCTCAATGTATCTGAGATGCGCAGGCGTGAGTAGCGGCACAATGAGCACGGGTGTGACACTGGTCTGCGCATGCGCGGCGCCCACCAATGACTGCGCCGTCCGGCATAGAGTGACCAGATCGAGTAGAGTGGAAATGGCGATCAGCTGTAGCGACACCGCACTGCTTAACCAGCACGCGCACACTATCAACACTCTAAGCCACTCCGGCAGCACATCTACGCTACTGTCCACTAGGCTGCTGCCAACGCTCGAGTCTGCCAATTGAAAGATACATATATCATTTCGTACGAAAAACTGAGACAAATCTGTGAATTGAAAAAATCAAATAATTTAATATAAAAAACTGCAATTTTTGAGAAGATAAAAACTAGTAGTTATGTGAACAGTAGACCTCGCGCGTTATAAATCACAGTCTCACAGTCACAGCATAGAAAAGTCGGGAGAAATGCTATGTCAAATTATCAATTGCATGCCTCACTGCATGCAATTGATAGTCCACACAACAGCTGGTTTTTCATTTAGTTACATTGAGATATTGAATAGCATGCGTCAATGCATGCAATTTATAGTCCACTCAACAGCTGATTTATGATGAATAATTCTATAGTCTGATTATTGGCGTATGAAGGAGGCTCCTTTTCCTTTTATATCATCCTTGAAGGCTTGAAATGCAAAATATTCAAAAACATTGCTTCTACGTCGACGTGCAATTTAAAAAGGAACATACCTTTCAAATTTCATCAAAATCTATTACCGCGTTACGCCGTAAATGCGCAATATATAAACATAAAGAGAAATGCAAAACCGTCTACTTGAATCTTAGATTTCACTTCGCTCGGTCAAATATTTGGGACTTGAATTCCTAAATAGGCGCCACCAAATTATAGGAGTGA
Organism: Nilaparvata lugens; assembly: GCF_014356525.2. Lineage (NCBI taxonomy): Eukaryota > Metazoa > Arthropoda > Insecta > Hemiptera > Delphacidae > Nilaparvata > Nilaparvata lugens. The sequence continues at coordinate 28,091,685 of NC_052505.1, read as the reverse complement.
TGAGAGAAAGGCCATCTATGAAAAAATAACAGTCATTAATATTGTTATAAAATATATCACTAATTGTTTAAAAATAGAATTCGCGGGAGTGATCCATGGTCCAGTGAATATAGTGCTTACGTAGCAGCTTAGGGGTCCCAGGAGAGTATGAACCAGGACACTTATTTAAACCTGGATACGAACAAAAGTTTTTAGCCAGGTCACTCCCGTGTTATCGAATGGGAACGGCTGAAGTATGACAGTCGTAAGACACATTGACTACTTGGATGACATATTCAGGCGAGGTGGGACCTTCCCGCAAGGGACTCCCCAGTAACAAAAAGCCACAAAAATTTACTTCTCATTAACACAGGTGTATGGAAGATACTATGTATCACACATTGATTTATATTTGAAAGAGTTTTCGTGTTTATTTCAATTCATGACCATGTTTTCAATGGAAAGGTAGAGAGTGTATATTATGTTACACGTTGACAAGTATCCACGAGGAGAGAAAACCAAACAAATGAGCAGTGTATCTTTTCGTCTAATGTAAGAAAGGTGTGATGCCTTTGGAGACTTCAGGAGTAGTTACAATAACATTTATTCTATTCAACACCTTAATAGCTATACCACCATACTAGCTATAATAATAAGGCCGGCCACTAACAAAAGGACAAGTGTGTCGACCATGTGTGAACGGACGTATCTTCGAACGAAAAAGACATTCACGCGAAAGGCTTTAAACTAAAAACAGCTGGTTGACAGCATCTTATGACATTAAGTGAACAACCAATAATTAGTTCTGTGAACAGTAGACCTCACGCAGTTCTCTCATCCACAAGTATCTGATATCACCTGTTCTAGTTAATTCAGTTGAATCACAATTCACAGTTGAATCATAATTTACTCTTAAAAGCTGTTATTTGTTTTCTCCAAGATCAAAAACTCACTTATGTTAATAAACTCAGTTCACGTTTGAATGTGTATCCCATAATATGATTCATCCAGTTTCGTTATAATCTTTCCATCTGATAAAAATGTTTCTCATCTATTTCAAAGTTATTTTTTTCAATCAAGAATATTATATTTTTTTCAGCATTATTTAGTTAATTTAATCTTTTTTTATTCTATTTTCAATCACCTGTTAAATTTCTTTTTCAAATGTGAGAATATTGATACTGATGGGCACGCATCATAAAAAATATTGAAACCCTACTTATATGAATAGACACGACCAGACATCTGTGTAATGCATGCAATAATTAATAATCCACTTGTCAGCTGATTGATTATGAATAAATTATATTGTCTGATTGATCCTATCTTCAAAGTAGATGATATATATAATTATAGTGATATCAGAGTATGGAGGAATTCCTTTTCTTTCCATATTATCCTTAAAATGCAAAATTTCAAAAAACCTTGTGTATACATCGACGCGCAGTTGAAAAAAGAATATTCCTGCCAAACCTCATCGAATTCTATCAACGCGTTTGGCCGTAATCGCGTTACAGACAGGCAAATTGAGTTGAAACATAGACCTCACTACGTTCGGTCAACTTTTAATAAACCACTGGAAAATTAGAAATTGTAATGATACAAAAATAATTTAACCTTAAATACAGCAGCAAAGAAAAAATAAACAATAAAAAATCGAAGACACAAGAACTTAACATCAAACATTTTTTCAAAGCCTTTCGCTGATGACACAACACATGTATGACGAACATGTGTGTTCACACATGTTCAACACATTTGTCCTAACATAAGTGACCACCCTAACAGTTATGCTACTACTATGCTATACCACTATTGTCAATGAGAAGTCTCTCAGATAGTAATAACACAATCTGTAAACACCATTACATGAATAGAAGATATTATTAATGTTTGTGATTACTCACCAACCACCTCGCCCCCATCGAGCAGCCTGGAGCTAGCCGCCGACTGGAAGTAGGTCTGCAGCGTGGACAGATCGACGAGCAGCCTCGACGCCACTCGCATCGCCTCGGTCCACTCAACCCCCGCCTCACCCTGTGCGCGTCGCACCAAAATGGCCGCCGTCTCACTGCCCCCTCCATCACCCCCATCACCGGCACCGTCGGTACCCCCTCCACCACTAGCCACGCCCCCCGGCCGCTGATTGGCTGCTGTGGTAGCCGACAATGATGAAGCTCCGCCTCCTACTCTCGAGTTGAGACTGTTGTAGAAGTCATCCGCCTAAGAAATTGTACCAAGGTTTTCAATTTAAAAATATTCATAGAATTACTATAACCCTTTATTATTTTTCGAATGCACGAAATATTAATTAATATTAATATACACACCAAAAACCAATAAGATGATAAGTGTCCTAATGATGAGTGTTTGTACAAATGAATGAATCATTAATTCGAGGATTATTCAACATAGTTTGAGATCAACTTTATTATCTGAGAAATGATAGAGCTTTTCAACTAGTTGATTTTTACATATTAACAAAATTTTATAAGTTGATTTTTTTCTGACGGATATGACCACAAGTCATGAGCTCTAGGTTTGCACGTGGGTAATGAGATTGAAGATTGATGCGTGGACCTACAGCTTTTGGTAGGCTCCGAACCACCAGGACGCAATACTAGGTACGGCTTCTAGGAAACTTATCAAATGTAATGGATCATTTAATCTATGGATAATAAATATAACGTTTTAATGGTCAATTAGATTCAAGTGTCCTAGAAACTGGTCTTTAAAATGAATTTTAAATACTTCTAAATAAGGACTATTTGAGTAGAAACCTTTTCCTTGTACTGTACAAGTATTGTTTGTTCCAGCTTCTAGGTTACCGTGGTGGTACTGGTATTCCTTTAAAGCGACACTGTATTTCAATTCTGCATACATCAACAGATGTAGGTTGATATAAATATGTGGGAATCAAGCTATACGCGTAAAAAATACCAAGATAGATTGACCACAAAAACGGCACAATTGACCTCTACGAAAGATAAAATATGTGAAACAATCCATCAAAAAACGTTGAAATAATGAGTATTATAAAAATAGTAAGTTACCTCTTCATCGCCCACATCCTGTTCCTTGTCTTCCATTAGCACGGCACGCAGCAGCGTTTCCAGCTGTTTGGCCCTATCCTCGTGGCTGGCCTGGGTCGACTTGATTTTTAGCGATTCCAACAGCACCGATATGCTTTTCGTTTCACCCACCTACAATAATAAACGAAAACACCAGTACTATACTCTGAAAATTTCATAAAAGCATCAGTAGAATATGAATAGAATAAACAAACTATACTCTGAAACAGTCACCAAATTGGATATAATATTCAGTCAGATGACCATGAATGAGAAAGTCTCAATTTCACACATACCAATATTTAGTACTCAAGCCTCCTTTTTATTCTATTCAGACTATAACTACACATTTTTGCCTACATGAGTATGTTTATAAGACAGTACAGTCTTGTATCATACTAGCAGGCTAATCATATCATCTCCTAGATGTTTCAGGTATTAAATTTCATGGAAATCACACTCCATTTTTTCAATGAATTGAAACAAAGGTATGGTATTTTTCAATCATAAATAATAAATTCTACCATGTGACCTTGAGAAAAGCAAATTAGGAATATAATGACTCACAATATCAAGTTAACTTAGTAATGATTGTAAGGATTACAATAAAAAAATATCAATTACAAAGATCACAATCGGGCAAATTTTTTTTTTGCTGGTGATTATGTCAATGCTTGAAATAGATTTATGGGTTTGTATTGTTGAATCTATAATATAGGGTGATTATAAAAGGACTTTACAACTTTGAAAGAACATAAATATTTATTGAAATTACTTACAGAATTAAGAAAGGTGTCATTTTTTTCCAAACACTTCAAGTTGTATTTTTATGTACAGTTTGTATTTATAATTTATCATTTAAAATTGAGATAATTTATTGATTATGTTATGTAATTTTTTTAATCAATGATTTCGAATTGGTTTGAGCCAAATAATATTAATTCCAGCTTCAATGGTTAACTATGAATCAGAATATTGATTTTCAATTACCTTCAACCTAGTACCGTACACAAACATGACATAGAACTTTTCGTACTGGCGCAGACACTGCTCCAAAATGTTCTGCTGCTCATCCACACCTCCTCCGCCACTCCCCTCGCCGGCCCTCACCCTCGTTGATGACGTCATCACACCCCCATCGCCACCATCTTTGCTTTCGGCGGCGCCATCCTCGCCGGCGTACGACACCATCGAGTCGGAGTTGGTGCTCGCGTTATCGGCGGCCATGCTCACATTGGCTGGCAGCGAACTCGGCGATCGGTCCATTCTACCTGCAAAACCATTAAATTATTAAAGTTTGAACTTTTTCTTCATTTTTTCAATAAGGAACAACATTTAATTGATTTTCTAAAATAAGGAACAACACTCAGCGGTCATTCTAAAGTCATGTAGCCTACTCTATTCAAGAGTGCACTCAAAAAAGTGCGAAAGCCCTGTTTTTCAACTGATTCTGCTCCACTGAGCAGAAATATACAGCTGGTGTTCAAATAGTGAGATGGTTGGACTCAATAATTTTCAAGTTAATAAAAATTGTTAACTTTTTAAATAGTTTGTTATTGATTATGTCAATTTAAGACATTCAGAGTGATTATTTTTTAAATTGAAATTTGTTTCTTGTTTTGTTTTGAACTGTAAATCTTTAAAAGTGTGAAATATTGTACATAACATTCTCTCCATTCATACAATCATAATAGATGAAAGCGTTTGTATTATCATTCCTCTCCTTAAAATCACCTTGGCTTGAAATACTTCTAGAAAGTTGCCATTGTAAATAAATAAATGAAGATAATATTAATGTTTCTTAGGAGCCTGCTCACACATTGGCAGTGAGCTCCAACAATGTGCACTCTAATATGAAATAAATAACCAATGATTTGTAATTTTATGGCAAATAAATTGAATTTGAGATTAATCTATCAGCATTCCTTGTAGATATAACATTAATGCTTCCCAGTCAACCATGCTGCCAGTTTGAATCTCACGATTTTCTATTCCACATAATAAATACCAATGACACTTATTAATAATTTGGAAAGACATGATCTATAAACCCCTTTCGCAGAATGTTACATGATGATATTATAATGATCTACCCACTTACCAGGTAGGCTGTTAGAAGGTGTGGTGGAGGGGGTAAGATGCCCCCTAGCGGAAACAATTGAGCTAGGGGCGAGCGACGATGATATCTCGGTGGCTGTGGCAGATGTGAGACTTGGTTCGCCTCCACTGCCATAGCCCGTGTCTGCTGTCTGGCTTAGCGATTGGTGGGCCAACACAGTCGGTTGCACCTGTTAATGCAAAATAGATCAGATTAAAAGCTTTAAAAAATATATATAATCTACATGAATTACATATTATTATACCTTAGCACCAATGCCCTGAAACTCCAAATAGCAGTCAGTTGCAGTCTTCTGAAGGTGTTGTTCTAAATGGGGGTTCTAAAGGCATTTCACTCATCAACCACAGGCATTAGCCCATGTGAGAAGCCTTCTTCATACAGTTTGTATTATAGTTTTTGGTACACTGCATGTGATCAAAGAATAATAGAATTCGATTTCAATAAATCCTGGAAAACATGATTTCAGCAAAAACGTTACGTCAGTGACATGGGGTAGTACACACTTACATCAGTATACTGATCAACTGACCGTTTATGCTACACTTATTTTGCAAAATTCATTCCAGATTTATTTGTTTTTTTCTGGGTTACTTTATTCTAATCCATATAATTTTGCCTAGAATATTATGCATTAAATATTGGGAATTGGGAGATTAAAAATTTTCAAAATGAATTCAACAATTTCTGTCCTCTTATATTTCATTAATTTGAAAATGCAGTATATTAGAAATAAATTTGAAATGAAAATTCAGTTGATGTTCAATGAATTATAATATAGTATCATAGAGGAAACATACTTCATATGAAACTAATGAAACCCACTATAAGCCTAGTATTGAAGGATATTTGTTGAATCACAATGTTGTATCGTTGTGATTGGCTTACCCTGGTGAGTATTTTAGCGCAGAGCTGCAGGCCCTTGGCGGTCTGCAGAGGACTGAGCGTGTCGCAGTGCTCGGTCAGCAGGGTCACTATCTGCAGGAACAGACTGGGCAGATGTTCGGTCGGCGTTTCCGAGTACGTCTCCAGTGACACCGTATCCAACAGGAATTCGGCCAGGGCACACACCTTCACAACACAAATTAATAATAATATTCAATAAATAAAAGCGAAATGGCACTGATTCATTCATTCATTCATTCACTCAATCATTCATAATCAACAGAGCTAAAAATCTACTGGACCAAATACGTACAAATTTGGCAGGTTTGTTCAGTTTGCCATCGAGAGGCGCACTAAGAACGGATTTGAAAGAATTCCCAAAGATACATCCAAAAGCTGTGCTTTTCCAGCATTTTCTAGGCCTTGAATTGAAGTTATTGTTTCACGAACAAACAGATTTATAAAACAAGAACTAATTGACAGATCATGATCAAATTTGGTAAAAAAGTTCAGCAAAGGTCTAGAAATTTTGTCTTGAGAGGACTTGTTCTCCACATTATTCATCTTTCGAATTTCAAAAACTATTAGACTGAAATACAATAATTCCTTATCATAAATAAATCTTAATCTCAAGTCTCCAATTAAGAAATGCTTAAATATTTAACAATTATAAAAATGAAAATAAAGATTATAATAACTATATAAATGATATATCATTATTTTATAATAATGATGAAAATAAAGGTTTTTGCAACCCTGCGCTACATAATTCAAAGAAAACAGGTGATTGAATCGACCCTGACGGAAGGAAGCAAGCTCAGATGAAAAATTCATTGCTGATCCTATTTCTGAATGATCCAGTCGGGGGTCTAGGAGGGCGGAGCCCCCTGGTTAGACGGATAAGGCGAGCGAAGCGAGCCTGCCGGCTAGTAATCATTACTATTATTATTGATTTATTAACGGCTGAGTTTTTCCTATTCTTCGTTCTGCGGACGTGTGTGGGCCCGGCGGCCACTGGGATGGACGATCCTCTACAGTACGTTATAAAGTCATTTTTTTTCTCTTTTCTTTCTTATTTTGAAATTTTTTTGGTTGGTTATAACCTTCCTTTCTTCTTTTCTATCTTCTATAGCATTCTTTCTTTTCTTTAGTAAATAACATTTTCAAATACTTCCTCTACACAAATGATGTAATAAATCGATTTAGACTTTTCTTCGCTCACAGGAATCGTAGCCCATGTGAAGAATATTCTATTTATGTATTTTGGTTACTATAATTCAAACATTTTTTCATCATTGAAGAGGAAATAAATGTATTTGAATTGGAATTTGAAATTTGAATATTAATTTATAGATAATAATAATAATCACACACACAAACAGACCAATACCCAAAAACCACTTTTTTGGACTCAGGGGACCTTGAAACGTATAGAAATTTAGAAATTGGGTTACCTTAATTTTTTTCGGAAAGCAATACTTTCCTTACCTATGGTAATTATAGGGCAAGGAAAGTAAAAATTGAACTCTCAATAAAGAACAATATACATGAGATCAATAATACAATAAACAATATTGGCGAAAAGAAGTATTTACCTAAAAATACCAGAAATGTATGGCCAGCCACTAATGTAACCTTTTACCGTAATTTTAAACTAGACAGTAGAGAACGTGGACGGTGGTGCCATTCAAATCCGACGCAGGTATGCAGCCGAAAACTGCTGTTTGTCGATTAGCTGTTCTAAAAGACAGTTAGTAGGCTAGTCAGTCGAAAATCTCCACCGAAACTTAAAGTTAGTGGCTGGCTAAAGTACTGTTGTAGTAGGCCTATGTACTGTGCCTTAATGAATACAATTTTATGTGCTGCACATGAGTACACGAGAACTTGAAGGGAAAACCTTCATGAAACACATGATTTTTTTCTCTATGAACCTTTTATATGCTGTACATTACGTACACGAGTACTTGAAGGGAAAAACCTTCATGAAAACATCATTTTTTCTGTATTAACCTTTTATATGCTGTACATTGAGTACAAGACTACTTGAAGGGAAAACCTTCATGAAAACATCATTTGCTCTCTATGAACCTTGTATATGCTGTACATTATTGAGTACACGAATAATTGAAGAATAAAACCTTCATGGAAATATCATTCTCTTTGTATGAACCTTTTAAATGATGTACATTGAGTATACTAGAAATAAAAACTTAATGAAAACATGAATTACTTCTCTCAATACCTATCTCAACTAGGCTAGGATCGCCTTGTTTGTATGTATGTACTGTGCGTCCTTGATGAATTTTATATGCTACAAATTGAGTACACGAGTACTTCTAAGATAAAACCTTCATGAATACATAATTTTCTCTAATAAATTAGTAAAACAATATAAAAAATCTTAAAGGGTGCTTTAAGATTTTCTATATTGTTTTATTAATTTAAAAAGCAGCCCATGTGAATGAAGTGTTTTTATAATTTTCTCTCTATGAACCTTTTATATGCTGAAAATTGAGTAAACTAGAGAGAGAAACATTCATGAGAACCTGAATTTTCTCTCTCAAAACCCACCTAAACTATGCTAGGATCGCCTAGTATGTTAAGTATGTACTTTTATATGCTGAACATTAAGTAAACCAGAAAGCAAACCCTTCATGAAAACCTGAATGTCCGCTCTCATGAACTGACCTCAACTAGGCTGGGATCGCCGCTGCCCACACGCCGCACATACCCTTCGCCGGCTGCGCTCCAGCTTGACGTGGATGTGGAGGCGGAGGTGGAGGTGGAACACGAGGCGCCGCCTCCACGCGTGCAGCAAGCAGCCGCCACCAGGGTGCCCACGTACTGCCACAGGTAGCGCGGCTCCAGGGAGCCGAACAGCAGGTTGGCCGACTTCACCAGCTCGGCACTGTTCGACTTGTGACTGCTGCTGCTGCTGTTGGCAGCACTGATGTGTGATTCTGGCGCAGGCGCGCTGCTGTTGCAGCACAGGTAAAGTAGTCTGTAACAGTGCATTTATTTATTTAATCATTCACAAGTACACAACTTACAGAAAAGTACCACAGGCTCTCGCCCAAAACTGTTCCAATTCTAATTTATACAACAGTCCAAATGTATCTAGGTTATTTGTCACTTCAACATTCTTCAGTTAGACACTCAATTTACAATTCAAAGCACACAAAAATATTTTAATTTAATAAAATACCTTTAAATTGAATGAAATCAATCACAAGTGTTTAGAAAATTCCAATCTTTAAAAAACTATAAAATGTTGAGACTGAAAAGACAAACACACTATTTAGAACTTATCACAGCTGTTGTTCAACTTCAAATAGGTGCATATTTTTTATTATTCATGGATTATCTTGTACAATGAATGAATAAATAGTGCTTGAAGAGAAGCTACATCCAAGAGGGAAAAAGAGCAGACCGAGAATACGATAAGAGGATGAGATCAGAGATGATCTAGTAAGGATGGATTATGGAGGATGGAGAAGATTGATTGAAGACAGAGAGGCTTGGAGGAATGTTGTGGAGGAAGCCAAAGCCCACCCTGGGCTGTAGACCTAGAAAAAAATGAATGAATGAATAAATAAATGGATAGATATGTCAATATAATAATTGACGAAATAATCCTCAGATTGAGAAAATAGAACAACATTTCTTTAAAAAAAATAATTATATTATTATTGAAAGCTGAAAATATGATTCATGGAAATTCATATTGATGCATCAATGTGATATCTTTCATTTTATTTAAATAGGTATGATTTGTTTTTATTTTTTGCTGATGATGATGCCCACATGAGCTCTAGGCTTGTGCATGGGTAACTAGACGGATGATGAAGACAGATTCTTAGACCTACAGCTTTGAGTGAGTTCGAATCACCAGGAAGCGATTTTCAAACTCATAAATGGTATTTAGAGGAGTTCGGCTTTTGAAGTAATCTTTTGTAAACATTGAGAATGAATTTCAATAGATTTATCACTATTTTTTGTTTTCTCTTCAATTTATTATTTCAATTGCTTTTTCATTATTGAATTTAATGCATATCTTTCTCCAAAATTTTAACTTGAACATTCCTGATAAATCATGTGCTAGAGCTTCGTTATAAGTGTATCTCAGTAGCACCTTCCTTGCAATTTCCTTTCAAATTATATAGAAAAACATATAGTCGGATTCACTTCAAACTGCCAGTGTTCAGATATGGAAGCCAATATTCCTTGTAAATAAAATTAATGCTACCCATTCAACTGTCCTGCTGACAGTATGGAGTGAATCTCACTATAGTAATATTATGATTTTGAAATTTGTAGCAGATTCTTATACTTTTGCAGGAGTAATGTTGTGTTTCCAAATAGTGGATAGGATAGGTATATTTTACATTGAAAAAACTAATGAAAACTAATGGCTTTGAAATTAGATAGGTAATCACCTACGATATGATTATTCAGAGCCACAAATCAAATATATAAGATATAGGACAACATGCTGAGTCAAAAACTAGACCTTTATGTGTTAAGGTTTTAATATGCGTTTCGAAAAAATTACTTCGATTGGTCAAAAATGTGAATGAAGTAAGTGAAAATCAAACACTGCTTGGAGGTACAATTTGCTTTTCAAAAAATGTTTGTAATAATTTGACACGTACCTGAAAACCTCGAAGAGAAAGTCGTCTAGAATGACAGGCCCAATATCGGGTTTGTCGAGTAGAGACACGAGCAGTCGGTAAGGTCGAAGGTCATGGGGCGTCTGTCCTGTCGCTTGGTCCAGTAATGTTTTAATTGCCTAAAACAACACAAATAACATTTGCTGAAAATATAGCTTTGCAACTAGATCATTTTCTAAGGTATTGAAATTGATCACAATTTTTGTAATTAGAATAGAAATAATGAATTAGTAGACGAGATTAATTAAATACTCGAAGAAATTCAGTGGAATAAAGCAATAAAATTATATAAAGTTGCAGTTCTACAGACGGAGCATGTCGAACAGTGCATTACAAACTACTCAGGGCGCATCCATACGTTCAAACATTACGCGACATTTTTTTTTTCTTAGTTTGTAATGTTATTGTGCATTTTGTAATATTATTAGTATTTTAATATAGTTTATTAACTGATACTGAAGTTCTCTTTCCTTTTTTCTTGTCTTTTTAGTTATTTTTTACTCTTTCCTAATTTGCTTTGTTAACTGTAACACTTCTTTTTTATTCCAAGTAGTTTTTTCTGCCCAAACAGGTTTTTGTAACCTTTGGGATTATTTTCCATGTATATTGATTTTTTGTAATTTTTTTCAGGGTATGATTGTGATTTTTTAGTTATATGGTAATTATTTCAGTAACTATGGTAATTTCATGCTCTGTATATATTGTTAAAATGGAAAATAAATTGATTTGATTGAACTTGATTTCCTGCAAGCAAATTTGTAAAATGTTTGAGATTGAAAAACAGTTAAAGTAGCTGATTCTATCAATTTCAAGTGGTTTGAGATTGATCAATAGATTATAGAGTTTTTTGATTGTCATACTTCAAAATTGTCCGCTTTAAGCCTTCTGCACAACACTGCGAATCGCATGATGGTAACAGGAGCAAGAAATTCCTCAATTTTTGAAATCGTCGACAATTTCAACAATTTAACCACAGTTAGAAATATAATTAACTACTGAAATTATTTCATCTCAATTATAAGAATTAATTGAATCATTATAAAATATGTATTCTTGACGGATATATATTTGATATAGAATAGATAGAAGAGATTGAAGAGATTGATTATTATTATTAAAAACCAACAACTAATATTAGATCAGATAAACCGGGATAACTTCCTAATCACACCGTCCAATGTAAATGGCGGTAGGAAAAGGAACGTGAAAAAACGTGAGGAATAGTGAGAGAACATCAGGTAATAGAGGTATTGAGTACATAGTGAAAAATAAATAGTAAAACTTGGATAATATAGTAGATAGCAAGTAAATTTAATGAGTGCAATAATATTTGAGAAGAGTTGACTGTACTCACCAAGACAAGCATTTCCCTTGAGTAGAGCTCGAAGTACTGGCTGGTGCTGATGTTGCTTGTAATCGAGTCAGCCGTTTTACTGCGTTTTACTAGTGGATGTTCGGGGCTTAAAAGAGCAATATTTATCTCAGAGCCAAGCAGCCAAGCGTACAAACGCCTAAAACAAAATTACACAACTGAGCTTACAACAATGATAAAAAAAAATGAAACTGATCATAGGAAACACAAAATTACAATTTGATTAAAAGCTGCTAAAACTAGATTATTAAATTGGATAACATTATTAATTTTAATATCTTATAAGAAATTATTAACTAAAGAATGGTTTGAGTCAACCATTTTTTCACATCTAAAAGCCAAGGAAATAACTCCAACAACAATAGATTGAACGAATAAATAATTGATATTCTATACTACCAATTCAAAAATATTTTGAAACATTAAAAAACCTTTTTACCTCAATTGTTATAAAAAATTAGGTAGAATATATATCAATAATAAATGCCTGCAAGTCATCATCAATATTGCCGATTGAAGCAACATTAGCCGACGCCATGATATTATTATCTAAAATATTTTCTAATTTTCCTACAATATTTCTGAACAGTTTTAGTAATTCCCATTGTTAAGAAGAATACCATCTTCAAGCATTCAGTGAAAAAATACACTTTAAAAAGTTTAGGCCATTTTTTCAAATAAAGAAATGGAGGAAAATTAATATGAAATGATATTTGTTCTGAATAAGAATAGATTTAAAAATACTATTTTAAAGCTCTCCTTAGATTTCAAATGAATATGAAAAAGTTTAGGATAGCTTCAAGTTCAAAGAATGATGAAAATATGAGAAAATAATTAGAATATAATATAAAATTGATAATATTTCTAGAACAAGAGTACTAGATAACTACTATTTTTAGGCAATAAGTAAACAACTTGCTATTAATAAGTTCAGGCGTACTGCAAGCTCCAATAATGAGGAAATTTTCAAAAAATGAAAATCTTATTTCTCAATCTGATAGATTGATAGATTTTTCAAAATAACTTTAGAAGCCCTAGTGAATTTAATATTAAATTATAAAAGGTTGGGCGAACTTCAAGTCATATAAATAGAGAAAAACTGTATAATATTGAGTGGACTTTAAATGACATTGTAAATCGAAATAGATAAAAAATATTGGTGAAGAATCTGACCTGTTGAGAGACATGTCTCGGCGTAGGATTGTAGATAGTGCAGCAGTGACAAGTCGCACCATATCGCATCGTAGCAATTGGCTGTTGTGCATCGGGAATCCGACCAATAGGAAGTCGAGAGCGCTTCGCTGCACCAATACGCTCGTATCTTGTACGCATGCGCACAATCCATTTACCTTCAACAAGAAATATTTAATATACTAATACTTTCAAATACTATTTCATTGAAATAAACTCAATTATTATTTGCACTACGAAATTATATGAAGTACATGTAAAGCCTAGAGTTGGTAGACTTCCTCAAAGCATAACTGTTGATAAAATATTGTAACAAAGAATTGCACTGTTTCAAGTAAGTTTATAAATTGAATAAGTAAGATTATCTAATATTTTAAATTGAAATAAACAAATAGTTTCTTTTCTTTTTCAACTACGTTACTTTTCTTAATAATTTTCGGCTCTAAATTTGAAATTTAATTTCAATATTTAAAGAAACTTTTGTATTGTTTTGTGTTCACTGGCTTTATTATCAAACATTCACAATTCAATTTTGATCATTTATTTCTTCCGGATTGTTCTTGGAGTGGAAAAGTCCTTTGGTTTAAAAATAAATTTGGACATAACCTAAAAATTTGGACTATGTGTTAGAAATAGTTAATTTGTTAATTGTTTTAGAAATAGTAAGGGCTAAGCCTGGTTTTTTTCTTCCACTACTATACTTAGTTATGTAATATTGTAATTGGATAAAATAAATTTTCGATTTTCAATTGTTACTAGCATTGATATTTTACTGGTTATCAAGATCAATAGTTACATCTGGTAACACCTATTATTATTGCTGACGCTGTATTCCATTGTAATGCTCGATCATAGTACTTCTAGTCAGTCTACTGCCAAACTCCACCGAGAGCACTTCTCTCTTTTTCGATGTATATTTTATAATTATGTGTTTGAAAATAAAGTTTTCTTTTTAAAAAGGTGTTTGGTTACCCCAGAACTATAACTAATGATGCCATAAATGTTACTAATATGAATTGGAAAGTATTGAGATCAGAGAAGACAAAGTGAGTTGTATTAATGAAACACCCTATTTTGGTTGTCTAGCCCACTTTATTAATTCAACTTGCAGGACTGCAGTTATCATTTTCAACACTCTCATTTACTTTCTCTGATACACTCTACCTTCGCCGCTTCACTAAGTTTCGACCCTTAGGGTCTCTTCACACTTGGCTACGCTACGCTGAAATACGTCCTATCTCCCTTCTCCCAATGTTGAATACAAGCTACGATGAATCTGTCCTACAGATTTACATTCGTAGCTTGGCTTTATCATACGCTGAAATACGTCCTATCTTCCCTCTCCCAATGTTCAATACAAGCTACGATGAATCTGTCCTACAGATTTACATTCGTAGCTTGGCTTTATCATACGCTGAAATACGTCCTAACGCCCAATGATAAAGCCAAGCTACGAATGTAAATCTGTGGAACAGATTCATCGTAGCTTGTATTCAAAATTGGGAGAAGGGAGATAGGATTATTTCAGCGTAGCGTAGCTAAGTGTGAAGAAACCCTTAGCTGAACACCACACACAATACATGGAAATTAATTCTGATGAATGAATGAATGTTGTGCTGACCATAACATCGACATTGGTGCCCATGACATGCAGCTGGTCCTCGGTGGAGAGGCGCTTGTCATAGTGTGCCAACGCAAACAAGATGGCGGGCAGACGGACGGCTGCATTCGAGGCCAGGCAGTCCCACAGGCAGCCGTAGAAGTGCGACGCTCCCACGCCTTCGCACACTTTCTCAAGCAGCGCGTTCGTCCTGACCACAGATATTAAATAAATGTTATCATCATCATAATATTGTATTCTATCACTTACAGTTTATACATTTTAGAAAGGCATCACAGGCTACATCCCAAAAAGGTTGCTATTCTAATTTGTTCAACAGTCCAAATGTAAATCCATCATTTGAACCATCATATGTGTGTCACATTTAATCAACTCACACTAGAATAAAAAAACAGATTTGAATTCAATCCCCTAAAATTACGGACTTTTTTTCATTTTTCCATTTAATCTCGAAAACTTCGAGTTTTTGGAGAAAAATCAGTCTCTACAAAATTGAAGATGATAAATTTCCAATAAATTGAGTGGTCGCGCAGGATTCTATCATTTTTGGTTCCGGAGCTACGAATTTTCAGAAAAGGGGTATTTTAAAGGGGTTTTCAAAATATATGCGAACCAACCACTTCTACCCTATACAACTTGGATATTTTTCTAGTGTAGTTAAAAAATCACACATCACGTGAAAGAACAATTCATTCTGAACAGGATTCCTTTGGAATTTTTGAATTTAGTAGTGGGGGAGGGGGGATACACCAAAAAATAGAAAATCATGTCCTTCAGCCAAAATACAAATTTTTCATTATAATACCTTTTAAAGGCCTTCCTAACAAAAAAATATATATTTTGGCTGAAATCATCTCACGAGGGTTATTTTCTATGAGAATCACCCGATAGAAACGTTTAATTTTAGTATTTTCTAGTGGGGGGGTACGTCATAAGGATACGTCAAGGATCAAAACTTCAAACACTTATAACTTTTGACAGAATGATCAGAACTCGTACTACAGTTCATTCTTCTCAGCTCGTCAAGGCGGTTCCAAATCATGTATCATAATTGAAATTTGATGAAAAAAATTCCTTCTTGAGTGTATTTTAGCCCATATTTAAATACACAGAATAATGGCCAATTTCTGTATTCAAAACTGTGTATCTTGGTAACCCGAAATGATAAAAAATGGTACTTGGTCTTGATTTGAAGAACGGAATCTCCTCTTTCTTGTGAGGTAAATGAATTTTGTAAAAATATGATCGTGAGGTAAGATAAGTTTGTTTCAAAAAATCAAGAAATTTGCGATATTTTCCTCATTTTCACAGTCTCGACAGTTTTTCAATAATAAACAGTCATGCAAGATGGATTTGAGGCAACGTAGCTTATAGAGCATGTAATTCTCTTTCATCATCGACCCATCACAATCACAAGTTTCTATCATGTATTTTACTGATTTTAGAGACTCTTGAATAACAGCAAAATCGCAGAAAAAATTAGAAAATGAAAATAATCATTTTTTCAATTGGCTGTAACTTTTGAACGGTATTGAAATCAGAAAAACGATTTAAGGGAGCGAGAAGAGGAGAAAATTCTCTACAACCTTGACCACTTTTTGGATTTTTTATCTGAATTGTTTCACAAGATACGCAACTTTGAATATGCGAAGAAATGTTGTGATACGTTAATCATTTTAACAGTCTCGCATGTTCAAAGTTGTGTATCTTGTGTAACAATTCAGATAAAAAAGCCCATATTTAAATACACAGAATAATGGCCAATTTTTAAATTCAAAACTGTGTATCTCGGTAACCCGAAATGATGAAAAATAATCAAAAAATTCAGTTATGATACATGATTTTGAACCGCCTTGACAAGCTGAGAAGAATAAGCTGTAGTACGACCACTCAATTTATTGGAAATGTTATTATCTTTAATTCTTTAGAGAATGATTTTTCTCCAAAAAACTCGAAGTTTTCGAGATTAAATGGAAAAATGAATGTCCGAAATTTTAGGGGTTTTTGGGGGTTTTGGAGGTGAAGCCGCCCACTGGCGTGTCAACAAATTTCAGATTCCAATTCAGCGCCCCAAAATATATATAGAACCGTCAAGAAAAATTCTTTCGGGACTGTTTCCTGAAAAACGACCATTTGACTGTACTATTACTAAATTCAGCCACTTTTTTGTGAAAATTACTGCATATTTTTGACAGCCCAAATATAATAAAATGATGCCGTCCAAGTCCAACAGAACTAATGTCAAGAGTAACGTTAAAAGAATCAGAATGGAATGCAATGACGTAATTTTGTGGCAATTAAATTTGATAGAAATACGTGCAATAGGGCCTAAGACTTATAATATTGATCAATTTACAGAGTAGAAACAGATCAAATATACAGAGTAGCCTACGGCAGTCAAACCACAAAAGATAAATCTTTGTCATATTTTACAACAAATCCGGAGATTATAGATGAAAATTTTTATACAAGCAGTGAAATGACAAATATTTTTTAATATTTCCAAATATTATATCAAGAACAGTTGAATTATAAATGGATTCAATAAGACTAGTGCATTCAGAGAACCTGCAAAGATCTACACCAGGGGCCCTGTTACATGATAAAATACAAGCTAATATTTTGATAATTACCTATTCTAATAACCAGTTGACTACTAAAATTATTATTTTGTATTTTCTAATGCAATAGGCTACTGGTGTCAACATTTCCTATTTTCTAGAATTCATTCCTAGTACAGTTCTATAATATTGTTTTGTCGACATCCACTTCAAAGATCTGCCAGGAAGCATTGATCTTGGACTTTCTAACTGAAATTAAATTCCAATACAGTAGTTACATTTTTTCTGACACATTACATTTTTTCCCCTACTTTGATTGATTGAAAAGGACTTTTCTTTCTTGCTGAGACAAGTTGAAAAATCTATAGTAAGAATAATTTTACTCAATTTATTACAATCTATGATGTGTATATCTTCTGTCAAAAGTTATACCCATTGTTATAGTATAGTAGCTGATACAGCACTTAGAATAGTATATAAGCTCTAGTAATTGAGATTCTTTGTCTCATTTCTGTATTTTGGGCAGTCACTATGCCGGTTTGTTTCTTGAATAAATCTTTTTAAAAAGGATGTCACGTGTTCCGTTTACAAACGGGACCGCATACGTTTTTTCGCGATCAACTGTCTCGAATCCAAAACGTGAGTGTAACTCCTCATCTGCGGCTACCCTCATCACTCTGGAACCAAGTGCACAGCCTTCCATCCTGGCAGAGAGAAACAACACCTGGCTGCCCCTAACCAACAGAGAACCAAGCGACACGGATTCATCCACGGACGAGGACCAGGACGATCCAAGTACGCTCTCCAAACCAGTTGTGAGTACCAAACAAAAGAACTTCATCAAACCCTCAAAACTGCATCCAGTCTTATCTTCAACTTCAGATATTTCAAAAATGGCAACAATCACTAAACCTATTCCACATGAACTCTTGAGATACATACCTCATTACGATGGTACTTCTCACAAGTTACATCGATTCATATCTACTTGCGAAGACCTTTCTATCGGCTACTGTGCTGAGAACATTCAAGAGAAAGAAGCTAATCACTGGATTCTTTTCAAAGCTGCTATGTGCAAACTTGAAGGACCAGCCGAAGCAGTAGCATTCAACAACAGTTGTTCTTCAATAAAAGACTTGATAAAATCACTGAAACAAAATTTTGCTGATAACAGATCTGTACCTGAACTCATTGCCGAGTTGACTGTGATGAAATCCTATCAAAGGGAACATCCTATTGAATTTTTGAACAGACTTAATGAAAAACGTACAAATGTAATCACTAAGTATAAGCTAGATGGTGTTACAGGTTTACTATTAGAAAATTTGATTTGTCAACTGAATGCTACACTTGTAAATATTTTTGTGCATGGAGTTCACCCAACATTAGGGTCACATTTGCAAGTACTACAAGTACAAGACCTATATACTGTTGAAGAAGGTATTGTAGAAATCACTGATAATAAATGTGAATGTGTTGTTTTTTCAAATGAGATTTTGACTATCTATCCGGAGCTCATGGATGTAGAAGATGTAGAAGAAATTATAGAGCCAAGACAATTCACGACCAATTGTCCTGAAAACTTGGCAGATATAATTCAAGATATACCAACTCTATTACGAACAAGTCACATGAACGAGGAAGAAAAAACTTCAAATAATTAACCTAGTTCAGCAATTTCCTGAAATAATAAAACGAGAAAATGATCCCTTGAGTAGTACAAATTTGCTAAAGCATACAATCAATACGAAAGACGATATTTTAAAATGTTTTCGATAGTTTTTCATCAATAATCGATAGATTTTTCATAAAAGTTAGTGATGGACTTTCAGTAATGTGTATAGAAAGTTTGTGATTTATTGGAACTTGGATTTATTCAGAATTTCATTTGTTTCTAACCTAGTGGACATTGCAAGAAATTGACAGTTTGATTACACTTTTCGAGCTTGATGAACCTTGAACCCTCTGCTAAGAACCTAACGGATATAAATTTACCCTCACAAAAACTGTCTCTAATGATTACTTTATTGTGAGAAGTGATATAAAAAGGAACACTCCTAAACGCTGTTGTTTTCCGTATCAATTCTTACCCCATCTGTTGCTTGTGTTACGATTGACTGTGAAACATCGTCGGAGTTATCCTTTCTGCTGTTACAGTGTTCAATTATTTTCTCTCTCAGTATCACTCACCCTCTCAATTTCACCGGCTCAATAATTCCTTGTTGTTTTTAAGCAGCTCAATTTATGTGCAACTGATAGCGTTCTCCTTATCTTGTTTTCATACCTGTACAAGAGTTGCCGGCTGACGTGACTGCTAGCAAAATAGGTAGCGTCTTTCGGCTGCTATGACAACGCTGACTGTCGACAGTGACCACCAGTTTTCTTATCAGTGAACTTTCTCTTTCAATAGAACCGGTGTTTTTACTTTTCATAGAGACTATGAAGCCAATGACGACTCGTCAAAGGCGCGAAAATTTGATTCGCGCGCAATCGGAGCTCAATAGTTTAAATGGTGACTTAATCAATGCTGATGTTGTTGAACTGGCAGTTAATGTTAGGGAAACACTCTCTATGATAGCTGAAAAATATTCGAATAATGCAATAGTTGACTTGATTCCAAATATTATCGGAGTCTTAAATAAACTTGACAGTTCTATTTCGGAGAACAATGAATTGAGAAACGATCTTATGGAGATCTCAGTTGAAAATAAACAGTTGGCTAAATCCTTGAGTGATGAGAGGAACAGAAGAAAGGAATGTTTTGAGGAATCTGGTCAATGAAGGGAGAGCAGACGAGGAAATAAAATTGCTGAAATCACGCATTGTCAGTCTAGAGGCAACTAAACGCAGTTTGAGTGAAGAGTTGAAAAATAAAAATGCTATTATAAATATAATTCAAACAGAACAAAATAGTTTTTATGATAGAGGAGATATCCTTCTGGAACAAGATTCAATTAAAGATACGGACTTTATCATATCTAAAAAAGTTGTTAAGCCTAAGAATGGACAGAGAGAGAGTAATCCAATCGTGACAGAGAATAGGTTTTCCGTACTCTCTTCTAACACATCGTGACCTTTGATGCCGGATAAGTTTAAGGTACAAGTTGAAGTTCACCAATCCCCCTCAACGCGAGAAACAACTCACTTGAAACGCCGTAAGAATATCACCTCCAAGAAGAAACAGAGAGTTACTTTTCTAACTGATAGTCAGGGAAAACAGTTCTGTTTTCTGTAACACGAGAGACCTGGGAGATGATTTTGAGGTTTTAGTTTCCACCAAATCGAGTGCTAAGTTGAAAAATGTTGTTCTTGATAGTTGTAGTTTGATCAAGGACTTTACTGAGAGAGACTTTGTAATTGTATCGGCGGGTTCAAATGACTTACATCGCGGTGAACCGTTCAAGTCGACGTTAAACCAGGCAGTCCAGTCTCTTGCTGATATAAACATTCAGACTAATGTCCTGTTATGCAGTGTACCCTATCGATACGATGATTCTACTCTCAATGAAAATATCTGTAATGCAAACTTGTACTTATCCAGTGCGGTGCGGAACTATACAGGTAGACTTAATATTGACTACATGGATATTAATGCGTTCCTCGTCAGATCTCATTTTACGCGACACGGGCTTCATCTCAACCGGCGTGGGAAACGGACTCTCGTCAACCGACTGACGAATTTTGTGAGAGACTTTTTCAATGCTCGCCCTGCATCCTCGAGAGCTGAATTATTAGCGGAGAAACACAATTTACTTACGCGCAACTCTCACAAGTCACCTGACTCTCCTGTCTTTCAATGTCTAGGATCATATCCAGTCACACCCAGTTCACCAGCCCCTCTCCGCGCGCAAAATTCAGTCATCTCTGTACTGACAGAGAAATCACCTTCAGTTGAAACCATCATCCCGATCTCCTATCAATCACTGGATGAAAACAATTTTTTAGTCAGTTCTCCAAACAACACAGCTCGTTTTTTAAACGGAACATTTTAGATTCTAAGAATAATCCTAATATTTTTTCTCTTATGTATTGTAATGTTCAATCTCTGAATAACAAAATCACTGAGATCGAGATGATAAATCAAGAGAGGGATTTCGATGTGCTTTGTCTTTCTGAGCACTGGTTAAGGAAAGAAATCATAGATCTAGTACAGATAAGTGGGTTTCTATTGTTAACTGCCTTTTGCAGAACCTCTTTAAAAAATGGTGGGGTTGCTATATTTATTTCCAACAAGTATTCGGACCATGTCCAGCCTCTTGATTTGTCATCTCATTGTCTTGAATTACACCATGAATTTGCCGGAGTTATTGTTAAAAAATTAAAACTTCTCATCATAGTGATATATAGATCGCCTAATGGTAACCTGGAATTATTTTTCAGTGCTTTGGAGAGACTAATTTTATCTCTGAATAAATATAAGAAAAATAAATATAATATTATCGTAGGTGGAGACTTTAATGTAAATATTCTATCAATGGATTCTAGAAGGTCAGATTTAATAAATCTATTAAAGTCCCTGGATTTACATCTGACAAATTTTGAGGCAACAAGACATAATTCTGCACTAGATAATATAGCTACTGATTTAAATCCTGAAGATTTTAGTGTTAAGGTTGACCCGCTAGCACTGGGTGATCATGATGCACTATGTTTCTTTGTGAGATCAAATTTAAATTCGGGAAATTCTGGTAAAAAACAGAGTTTGCAGCCACAGAGTTTCAGGCCACTAACCTCAAGGGCATTGCACTGGTTTTGCTATAGACTTAGTTTGGTCGATTGGACTAGAGTAACCACCATTCATGACAGGGCTGAATACAATTTTAATGCATTTTTCAATATGTTTAACGGTTTGTTCTTGGACTCATTTCCAGTTGTCAAACGTAGACCGGATATTTCCAATAAATCTAAGGCTAAAAAGTTTCTCAATTCACCGGCTCTGAACATACTTAAGAATTACGTTTTTATTGCCTACTATAAACTGAAAAAAGAAGGTACAGAATCAGCTAGGTTGACTTACAATAGTATTAAAAAGCTATACAGAAGTGAATTGAAAGTGGCTCAGTTAAACCACAATGCGAATTTGATTGAAGCAGCTAACAATAAATGCTCAGCAGCTTGGAAAATTATTCGAAATAATTCCAAGCCCGCTAAATCTACCGCTACTTCTATCTCAGCAAAGGAATTCAACAAACACTTTATCAGCTCCATTGAGAAAATTTATAAAGATATTGAGCCGTCACAAATTTCTGCTGTTGACCTGCTGAACTCTTCCCTAAAAACGCAGGCAACTTTTGTAATAAAAGAAGTAACCTGTATTCAAGTCCTCGAAATAGTTTCTAGAATGAAGTCTTCCACCACCAAAGACATATATTCTCACTCTAGCTCCCTTATTAAAGAAGTAATTGAATTCATTTTACAGCCGCTCACCACAGTTTTAAATGCATGTATAAAATCATCAGTTTTTCCATCCTTGCTGAAACATTCAAGAACCACTCCGATTTATAAGAAGGGTGACATAAATTTTCCAGATAACTTCAGACCAATCTCCATCCCACCTATCTTTGGAAAAATCCTAGAATATATTATCGCAACCCAACTCTATGACTTCCTTGAATTAAATTGCTTGTTTACAGATTCCCAGTATGGTTTTAGAAAAGGGAAGTCAACAATAGACGCTGTGCAATCAGTTATAACCGAAGTTGAGGAGGGCTTTAATAGTAAAAAATACACAGGATTAATTCTATTCGATCTAAGTAAGGGATTTGATGTCGTGGATCACTGCATCTTGTTGAATAAATTACAGTTTCTTGGTGTCCATGACAATACTCTTAAACTTTTAGAATCGTATTTGGAGGGTCGTACTCAGTCAGTGTGTATTAACTCAAATATTTCTGAGCCACTTAATGTACCACACGGAGTACCTCAAGGGTCAATACTGGGACCGTTATTGTTTCTAGTGATGATGAATGATATAGGATTGAATATTTCATCTAAAATAGTTTGCTATGCTGATGATTTATCTTTGGTCACAAACGATGTGGATCTGGGTGTCCTCCATCAAAAAATGTCTAGCTGTAAGGGTGAGGCTTCAGACTGGTTTAGAGCAAACCGCCTGTTTCTAAATACAGCCAAGACTCAAACATTGGTGCTTGGACTCAGAAAGATTAGTGAGGGAGTAGATAGTGCAAAGCTTCTGGGCATAACATTAGATCAGAAACTTACATGGATACCCCATATTGAAAGTGTTTGCTCAAAATTAAGTAGGGTTTTATATCTCCTTCGCAGTCTTAAGAACTGTGTTCCTTCAAATTACCTGAGAATGTGCTACTTTGCCTTTTTTCAAAGCGTTTACACGTATGGTTTAGTCTTATGGGGCTGCGCCCCAGAGGTTCAAAAAGTATTCTTGCTCCAGAAAAAAGCTATAAGAATTATATGTAACGCTACTTATCTGGAGCATTGTAAGCCATTGTTTATAAAGGAGAAAATTATGACAGTGCACAGTTTGGTAGCTTTCAAACTTCTCCTCCAGATAAAGAATAATTTAGGTTCTTATAGCCGCAGAGTTGACATTCACTGTCATAATACTAGA
The DNA here is from genome assembly GCF_014356525.2 of Nilaparvata lugens. Classification (NCBI taxonomy): domain Eukaryota; kingdom Metazoa; phylum Arthropoda; class Insecta; order Hemiptera; family Delphacidae; genus Nilaparvata; species Nilaparvata lugens. The sequence goes on along the minus strand of NC_052505.1, from coordinate 28,067,630 downwards.
AATAAGACAAAAATAGATATACCATATACAAGACTCAAAAGAATATCAACAATTCCAAATCAAGTTTCATTGAAATTATTCAACACATTACCCGAGATAGCCAGGAACCTACCAATGCCAATTTATAAGAAAAACCTAGAGCGCCTACTATTGAATAATCCTTTATACTCAATTTCAGATTTCTTCCAACTACCAGTGAAGGACTATTTTCAAGTCAAATAGGTAGTGAAATAATTCAATAGGCTACTAATCATGTAAATGTACTCAATTGTTCTTCCTCAGTTTTTCATCTAATGCAAGACAATTTTGTATTTATTCGATACATTGTTACTTTTTCTGTATTGTCAAATCAAATCGTACTAAGTGTAACTTTCACTGTATAATTCAAAACTTTAAAACTATGTATTATATTGTTGACTGACGTTTCCGATAGCATTGTATGTATGCATTGAAGGAATAAAAAGCATTCTTATTCTTATTCTTATTCTTATTCTTGATCCATAAAGCTAATCTAAATATAGAACCACTAGAAATTATAGAGGATTTTACAGCGGAAAGCAATTACCTACTTCATTATATTTTTATCCCAATTGGAATTTTTGTGCTGTTGATAATAATTGTAGTTATTTATTACAAATGTAAAATCTCATTGAAATTTTGTAATCGAAATATTCCTGATAAGAAACAAATAGCTTGTAGCTTAGGCGGACCGTACCTCCCAACTGAAACTCCTACTTGAAAAATTGTTCTTAAACTTTTATATTAGTATGTATTGATAACTTAGTTGAGTATTATGTTATATTGTTTTAACCAGTTTTTGTATTTTGGGTCTTATCAGTTTTTGGTCGCTGAGGACAGCTCCAAACTTGGGGAGGGAGAAGTTATACCCATTGTTATAGTATAGTAGCTGATACAGCACTTAGAATAGTATATAAGCTCTAGTAATTGAGATTCTTTGTCTCATTTCTGTATTTTGGGCAGTCACTATGCCGGTTTGTTTCTTGAATAAATCTTTTTAAAAAGGATGTCACGTGTTCCGTTTACTTAACTAAAGACAGAAATGTTTCTTCAATAATTAAGATAAACCAATTCCATTGCCTACTTTGATACTAGTAACACAATAGTTTTGATGATCAACTCAAATTCACTGAAGTTTGTATAATTCAAGTTTTAAAAAATGAATAAGAAAACAATCTATCATATAGTTGAAAATAGCCAATTGCAAAAATGCAGATTATGCCTTAGAGAATTTGTCCACATTTTTCTGGCTGAAAAACGTTTTGATCAATAACTTACCACAAGAATAATTATTATCGAGTTGATATTCTTAATGCAATATGTGGTCGAAGTTTGAAAAAATACCCTTATAAATGGGTGTTTCTTTGTAAGATTGAATCTTCACATGCACACATGACTGACCTCTCAAAGTGATCGGATCCCTCCTCGAGGCCAGGCAGCACCCCGCTGAGGAAGCCACTGAGGCCAGGCCCCAGTCGCTTGCCGAGAGGCACAAAGTGTGTCTCGTAGACGGTCAGCAGCGACGGGCGCACGTTTATGGCCGCGTGGCCCAGCAAAGGGAACAGCCCTGTAAACAAACACAATTTAACAACAAATAATAACAACTAACTTGGTTCTACCATAGAATAAGAATGAAGACATAATAAAAGTACTCATGTTTTTTCTATGGTTCTATTTATTGATTATTTATAACTCAAAAATAAATAAACAGGATATGCAATTCTCTAATAGTATACTAGTATAAAGTTTTGTCCTCAAAATGCATATTGTTTTCAAACTTATAGTTCAAAGATTTTTCAAATCAGCTTATTAGTGTAACAGATCATGAACACAATACCATTTGACTACATTTGGATTGAATCGGTTATGAGCGGTAATTGTTTTTTTTAGACGATAATAAATTCACGTTTGAGTCAATACATAATTATACTACTGATAAATGGATGATTATCATCATAATGAACAATATCATTTCTTAGCCAATATTTCGAGTATTCAAGTTTCATTATTGCCTACTTTCAACAGCCCAAATACTATTCGAGATTAAAATCGCAGAATTGGGCAAAGTCAAGTTGGCACAAAGTCTAATATTGGAGAAAAAATATGCATTTCTCACTGGATTATTCACTCACAATTATTATAGACTCATAAATACACAATAAAGATAGGAGTTTCATCTCATTAGGTAGAGATTCGAGAATATTTCACGAATAAGGCCTTCAACTTTGAGATGAATATCACATGTCATGAACATCTTATAATGCAATTGTTATCACAATTGAATTGACTTAGGATCGTCGGGCAATGACATACAGTACTTACTAAGGATATTATGGTCAGGTTACTAACGTAACGTTTAACCATACATTTTAGACTGTACAGCAACGAAAACTATTGTTTCTACGTCAAAACAACTGGCACAAACGTTCAGGCTCTGTTGCTGTGCAGTCGAAAATTTACTGTGAAATAGTTACATTAGTGGCTGGTTTTAGTATGTACTGTATGCCCATAGTCAACGGTTCTAAAACCCCAGTTGAATACTAGAAAGCTCACTTTGATAAAATAGAAACCAATTTGCACAGTATTCTTTCAAATGAGTCATCTCAAGCATTATGTTAGTTATCATCTAATACTAACCTGCGCTATAGATGAACAGTTCATGGCTAAGCCGATTGGTTCCCATGCACTTGAATATGATGTCGTATGTCTCGAGTGCCCTGAGATGTACACCAGACGGCAGAGCCGGGTGCATACATTGCGCCAGCCGCTTGCTGATCTTGATCCGTCGCGGTATCACAGGGAACTTCGTGTAGCTCACTAGAACCTGAATTACAAATTAACTAATGATTCATTTCCTAAAAGTAATGCGCGTTACAAAACATAACAATAATCAATTCAAGTGTTTGTTGTTCTTTGTACGAGTAGTTTCTTACATGCTTTTCAAAATTAGAATTTCATTCATCTCTTTGCAAATAAAAATCTTCATGGTGAAAACATACTTTATCATTCCAGAAAATTCGATGAGCTACGAGAGGGCAGTGTGAAAATATTAACAATGTGTACGTTCTGTGTACAGTAAATTGTTCCAGTTCCAATCGTAAATTGTTCCATCACGTGACTAGTGCAAAATGTTCCCATGGAACGCCATTTCAAAATCGTTGGTTCCAGCTTTTGGCGCGCACATATAAAGTTTATTTACACTAAACTGTGTCGTTTACTAGCTGCGTGAATGAAGAAAGGCTGTTTTACAAACCTACCGTCTAGAAAAGTGTAAATTTCTTTTATTACATTACTCTCAAATTTTCTATCGAGAAAATTCATTTAATGAATGGTTATCAAACATCATATTGTTGGTTATGTATTCTATGCTATGGTAAACAAACTATCAGTGCATGCGCAGAGAAGCAAGCAGACTACAATAATCGACCAATCAGAGCTCAGATAGTTGGAGCCTGTTGGAACTGTACCAGGTCGGACAATTTACCACACTTCGAATGTGGAGCTGGAACAGGATTCTGGAACAGAATCTGTCAAAATTCCTCCCATGGAACGTGGAACTTTTTACTTGGTAAATTGTGAATCGGACAATTTACCACATTCCATGTACATAGAACGGGCCCAATGAAGATGGAACTCTCGTGAACTACATACAATCTATTAAGTGACTATAGAGTAATTGTATCGTGAAAAAGAGATGGAGTATTATTTTCGATCTAGTCCAGGCGCTGGCTTACATTGAGCATACATGAGAGAGGCAGAGAATTTGACTTCGGATTATTGTTAGGGGGTCTTTAGTGTATATGAAACCCGATGTCGTCACGTCCCAGGGTGGTCGACAGATTGGGGGGGAGGGGGGAAAGTTGTAAAAAACGCGCGCTTATAAAATCACCTGTCCTGCAGTTACTATTCATAGAACAGCTTTGAATTTTATCTCAATATTATGTACACATAACTGGCTTTCAATGTGGTCCTCTACATTTTTGCGATAAACCGCATAGTTTTTCCGTAAAAAAATAAAATATCTCGAAAAATGTATTTTTTTATTATGGACTTTTTATTATTTCTCGAATATTTAAGTCGTTGGCCGACTTAGAGGAAAAGGTTCTCAATAAACGTTGTAGGCCATTTCTTCCTGAATCCAATGATATATATAGTTTGGGGGTTACGATCATAGATGCGGCGGTGGGAGGGGGATAAGTAGCACTGTTACGCTGCGGCGCGGTCCTCCCCCATGATTAATGCGCGTAGTGGCCTGTCTATCGCATCGCTCCTACTAGTCTATGCATTCAAATTATGTATTTCAGGAACGCTATCTTATGTATTTTCGGTCGCTGAACACGATTTTTCAACTCTCAAGCCTCAATAATTAATAATTCTCATCATAATATACAAATTATGGTCAAAATTACAAACTTCATCTCATTCTGCAAGGAAACTAAGAAATGACTGTTTGAAATAAACGAAACTTGGGTTTCAAGGAACATATCAAGATAGAATAATGAAAATATTAATATGTGTTTGTGTTTTATTGTTTTTATTTCAAATTCATTTATTGTGATGCGCTGCAGGCTAAATTATTAAGTACACACTGGCCACGCTTACTTGATATAGTGTGGTCAGTTAATTTCCAAGAAGTGTTTGTGGAATTTCTTAGTTCTTAAAGGTGGATATGGAATTCATCATTCATTTATTATCATAATAATAATTATGTTTAGTATGAAAGTTATTATCTTTCATGTATCTTCAGTTTGTCGTGAACTTTTGAAAAATTATATCCAATATAATAATATATATGTGTCAAATCAAAATGAAATGAAAATTTTAATATTCATTCAAACTATTTCTAACAGTATCATTATAATGGTATTTCACTAACTTTTGATTGATTCATCCATTATGGTATTCCCGTTCAGACTGTTTTGAAATGGTAACAAGTTATTCAGTATCAAAAGTTAGGAATAGAATAGTTTTGGGCCATGCCTGTGATTCTTTCTCAAACATAATATTTATATGATTTGTAATTCAATCCACAAATGGATGAATGAATGTATTCCTGCACGTAGCTAACGTATGTTAAACGTATGTTAACGTGCAAATCCTTGCCACAGATTTAGAAATCAAGTCTCGATGGTTTGGAGAGCCTATTATTGGAGTGATTCTTTTACTTTGCTGCTTCTAGTATGTTTACTACTTTTGTTTGAATCTAGACCATAGACATGAAAAACAATGTCCACCTGTATCACTCCATCTTCATTGAGAATTTTCATGATTCTTCTCATCACAAAGTTTCTATAATCTTGCAGCGTATTGAAAGTTTTAAAAAGTGAAGTAGGAGTTGAATTCAGGAGAGCCATGTTATCATTACGAGAATTTGTCAACGATATTTAGGGATTTAGACAAATCAATCCACAACTAGTTCCACTTACAATTTTAAGGGCCAAGTAGGATTAATAGTTTTTTTTTTCAAATATCCATCAGATGTTGACAGAGATTGTAAAATGCATGCTGCACTAAAACTTCAATGTTGAATTATCTTTAAACAGCTACCTAGTAAAAATACAGAGATCAGATCTTTTTGTTCTAGAATGAACTAAAACTAGGATATTTTGTTTAAGTGCATCGTGGAGAATGACAGAGCTCTGTTTTTTTATAGGTAAGAATACACTTTTACAATTTGCCACAACTTGTTAAGATAAAAATCGTTGGAGACCGAATAACTATTTCTTTTTACATTCAAAAGAGAATCACACATTTCTTCACTTGCTTCCAGACCATTGATAACATTATGCAGATTCTGTTTTCCATCAGAGTCTTGAAGAAAAATGTAATGTTCTCGTGATAAGGTTATGCTTCTGGAAATCATTCTCATCTCTCATTATTATTGTTTTACTTCCTTCGATGACTTTCTTCACATCCTCCAGTGATATCCATAATGATGTCACATGTCAACATACTTGAACAGAATATCTTTGATGGAAGATTTATTTATATAGTAGCAGCCATTTTAGGAAAGCCTTTGAAGACTAGGTATTCCAATCACTCACCTATGAGTTTTAGATGATCGAATGAGGGTTTGTTCCAAAGCATGAACGGTTGTCACATTATTACATCTTCAAGGTTTCCTTTTGACAGAGAGTCAATGTATTGACTGTATAGAGTTAATGTTTCCTTATTGGAAATGATTTTCTACTTCTATGGGTATTTTTTCATATTTTCTAGATATAACACAGACTCCATTGCATAGTTTGTGTGATTGAATGAAAAAAGTATGGGATCTTTTCTCGACCAGTTTCTATGTGCAATACCAGAGTCCTTCCTTAAGAGCACGAATACAATTGAAGATAATTCAAACTATGTTACAATAATCAGTCATAAATTTCAAGTAGTCATTGATGTTGCATTGTGATTCTAAAAAAACTCTACAAATAGCTTCAGACTTCTTTCAAATATACGTTGACAATCTCTCATATTTGAACCGTTCATGAGTCCTTCTTGTAGTTGTTTGATTGAATTGATTGCTTGCTCTCACACCTTGATTATACTGATCTCCCCTCAATAGATTTCTAACAGTATTCTCTCCAAAAATATTCCAGATTTAACAAAGATATCTTCAATTCAACTTTCATTCAAGTACCATCACAAGACAATCAGTCAAACTCAGCCAGATGAAAAGTATCTATTCGTAGATATAAGTTAGAGCAAAGACCTTAAAGATGCATAGACTCACATGCAGCGCTAGTGTCGTACTTGGAATTGAAATCCGCCATTGAGGGGGCAACCATAAGATTATTACATACCAATGCCACCAATGCCTTTGTGATCTATAGTATTACAAATTTATATAATATATAATATCTCGTGCTAAAATGGCGGCCTTCAATTTCAAGTAAGAGCTATCATTGGGAAGGCATAGGCATTGTGGGTCTATATCTCTTTAAGGTCTTTGAGTTAGAGAAATCAGTTGATAGAGAGTTGTATCTTCTTTGAAATCAAATATTTAGTCATATCACATGGGAGTAATTAGCATTATTTGTGATTCAACTATAAATTTATATGGAGAAAATACTTTACTCCACTTACACGGTGCTCTATATGGGGTAGCCTATATAATTTGTTTAACTTACTCTATTAATTGACCTTCTCAATTCCAAAGTGATAATTGAACTAAATCGAATAATTATTGTCTCTTCATGAAATATTAGTTTTTTATCGACTGAGAAACACATATAGGATTCCTAAAAAGATGGTTCTTCATTACAATGTAATTTATAAATAATAAAGTTTGTAATTTTGACCATAATTTGTATATTATGATGAGAATTATTAATTATTGAGGCTTGAGAGTTGAAAAATCGTGTTCAGCGACCGAAAATACATAAGATAGCGTTCCTGAAATACATAATTTGAATGCATAGACTAGTAGGAGCGATGCGATAGACAGGCCACTACGCGCATTAATCATGGGGGAGGACCGCGCCGCAGCGTAACAGTGCTACTTATCCCCCTCCCACCGCCGCATCTATGATCGTAACCCCCAAACTATATATATCATTGGATTCAGGAAGAAATGGCCTACAACGTTTATTGAGAACCTTTTCCTCTAAGTCGGCCAACGACTTAAATATTCGAGAAATAATAAAAAGTCCATAATAAAAAAATACATTTTTCGAGATATTTTATTTTTTTACGGAAAAACTATGCGGTTTATCGCAAAAATGTAGAGGACCACATTGAAAGCCAGTTATGTGTACATAATATTGAGATAAAATTCAAAGCTGTTCTATGAATAGTAACTGCAGGACAGGTGATTTTATAAGCGCGCGTTTTTTACAACTTTCCCCCCTCCCCCCCAATCTGTCGACCACCCTGGGACGTGACGACATCGGGTTTCATATACACTAAAGACCCCCTAACAATAATCCGAAGTCAAATTCTCTGCCTCTCTCATGTATGCTCAATGTAAGCCAGCGCCTGGACTAATCATATAATTTCATGACTATCTCCTAACCTCTTAACAGTTCTTATTAGTGCTGATTAGAAAAATTGTTCATGTGATGCTGAACAATACCCTAAACTTATGACAATTATTTATTTATCTAAATTTGGTAACAGAAGAAGCTTTGGGCTAGCGACTGTTTAATCAATTTACTATTGTAATGCTTGTGACTCCATAAGTATAAATACACGAAATGTATGAATTTTATTTTTTCACCTTAGAATCTCATAAAATAGAATACAATTATATTAATGATTTCCACTAGGCTATCGCTCTTAATAAAATAGGGTTTACTGATTTTATTTATTTTATAAAATATAATTTAGCAATTAAGCTATTATTATTCCCATGAGAAGGATAAAGTATCATGGGCAAGCTCAAAACAACACTAGGGTACAACAAAAATCAAGAATAGAATACTTTATGAAGCATCATTTACAATTCTCAAGTTCAATGAGGCAATGACAATATTTATTCACTACCAGTTTTGAACGGCAACTTTATCACTAAAATACAAACATTAAATTAAACAAATCTCCAATACAATTTCAGAATTGAACAATAATTTATTGTAAGTACTGTGTAACTGTGTAACAACAAGACTTGCTACTTAGTGATGTACTTGAAAGCATGCTGACTAATTAAAGCAAAGTTATTACTTTTTTCGCACTCAAAACAATTTCTGTGTTTAATTGCTGGCTGACTGTTGAAATAGTAAGATTGCTTCAATAGTTTTCTAACAGTTCTACTAAAAATGATTTATATATTCTTCCAGGAATACTTATTTAAACTGCCAAGAATTTATTCTTGAGTGAATTTGTCGGAAAATTTATTAGACTACTATAAGTCGTATTTATAAAACTAAAAACAAGGATATTTTACTGTATTTCTCCAATTGCTTTCAATAGTATTCAGTATCTAAGATCGTGGTTTACGTGGTCAACTGAGTTTTTCATGATCAGCACAAACAAAATAAAGATAGACCTGCCGATAGCCAACATACGAAACCAATAGGCATTCTCATTTCTTATTTCCTAATATCCGGAACCAATAAGAAGTGGAATGACTATTGAAAATATAAATATTACTGTGAAAATAGATCTTGGAATATCAGTTGATAAACAATCGAATTAAGTATGGAACTGAGCTGAAAAGAAACTCAGATTGTGAGTGATTTTTCTTGTCGGGAATAAACTTTCTCATTTTGTAATAAAACAGTGGTTTTGATTCATAAATTTCAATTTTATTTTAGGAAATAGAATGTTCAGTAACTCAATATCTGAAAATGAACTCAAGATTCAGAGAGCTGGGTTGGAAAAAGTTCTAAGGATTGAGTACATTTTTAACTATTTCGTTTGTTAATTGGAATTTAATCATCAGGGTTGAACTATTCACAAATTTTAGCAGTTAAACCTACACCTGATTATCATTAAAATGATCAAATTGTCCTTCTTTGAACTTGAATAACCATTTTTCAGCATATTTTGTAGAATACCATTATGGTTGTAATGTTGTATGATGTTTCATTTATTTCTAAATCCAGCTCTCGGTTGCATGTATGTGTACTATATTTGACCGCGATTAAATGGTAATCCAACCGAATCATTGTTCATCTGAATATAAACGGACAAGGCGATGACGTGATTAATCTGTAGTTGAATTTAATAGACGTACTTGCATACGGTCCTCTCAAATTCAAAAGACGGATCATTACACCATTCATTGGGAATGATGATTTTTTAAAGTGAAAATTGGGGATGCCGAATAAATAAAGAGAAATAGGATGTTTTCAAATAAATACATTTTTTGTTTCGGTTTGTTTCTTTTGGTTTCAGTTCAAAGAAAACAGTGTATGTAAAACGGTCACACCTTTTATCGTACGGTACACTCCGTGTAACAGAGATTACATGAATATTTGATATTCATATGACCTTCCAATGCAATTCAATTCAAACAAATCCAATGCAAACCAACCTTATTTAATTTTCCTAGAGCTGATATCAGGTCAGCCCATTCACTGGTGTATTCGAAACTTTTCAGAGCTTTGTCCACAGCCTGCACGTAGCTGGAAAAAAAGAAAGATAAGGAATCAATAAGCATATACGTATAAGATAAGAACGTACAAGGAAAGATACGTCAAAAGGAAACGTAATGTGGGTTTTAGATTGAATTCGAGTACGTGAAGCATTTAAACGAGCACTATTTCGCCTTAATAGTGGTCCATACGAATTGAAAAAACTTTGAAGAATGTAAGCTTACAATGATTTTATGAGGAATTACAACTATAGTGAGGTCCACGTTATAATGGCAGTGGATAAAGATAGAAGAATAGGGATGCCGATCTTTTGCATTAATTAATTATATTTCTACACTGTCAAAAACATAATTGGCATCGTTGTGGACCTAGAAAAGGATAGTACCACTGGCTTTGACGAAAGATAGACAAGGATAGCAAAACCAAAGTTGATCAAATACTGTCATTATAACGTGGAACCTCACTATAGACGAATTTGAACGATTTGAATCTCTAACTTCAGAATAGCATCCGAAATTATTACAATTTGACATTTAAATTAGAAATGAGTTAAAACATCAACAATTTTACAATACTTTAGAAACTTTGAACAAAATATCCTATAAACAGCTAATCATCTAAGTTGAATAATATTTTCAATCCATGTGCATAAGATAAAAAGAAAATGTTGAGAATAGAATGAAAATAAATAATTATTATAAATTTATAAAAATTAAATTGAACATTGTAATAGCATATCATTTATTCATTCATTGACAATAGAAACATAATGCTGAATATATCAACAGGCATTAGCACGAAGCTACATTGATCCCTAATATTGGATATTATTCCCATAAAATATTATAACATGATTCCAATTATTCAAGAATGTTCAAAAAATGAATAAAGAATGGAAGAGCTCAGAATAATTGTAACACCCATAATTAAACATATTCAACAATCGTCTTTTTAATTAGTATTCAAAACCTGTGAAGGTGTGTTTAGAAGAGTGGATCTTTACGACTGATCTCTAGTGAAATCTACGTTTCAGAGCCAGCATCAGATAACATTGGTATGCTCCCCTTGTCTGTCCTTAGGCAAAGCAAATAGTTTTATCTTTTGTCATTTTCCAACTCTGCGCCGTTGCCAAATCTTTTGTAGGCTTTGAAAAAATACAAAAAACTAGTGGAATCTTCATTTTTAATTATAAAAATGTATTATTCGAAAATGCAAAAATATATTACTAAATTATATTTGAGATAGAATTGATCATTATTAAAAAGAATCGACAATTAAAATTAGTTCAGATACAACTGAAATAGAATGATCTACTATTAAAGGCGGTGGAAAAAGAAACGTGACAACATTGTTCTCCACTGACTATTAAACGTGAATCTCACCATAGATATAGAACGATGTACACTACAAACCTTCAAAATTCGTTTCATTTAGATTGTGTTGTTATGAATAAATTGATGACTCGAAGTCTCAATGTTGACAAATAACAGATTATGTTGAGTCACACACATCAATCCTCCTTTACATTGAATTTCCAATTCAAATTTATTCGACAAAAGTACCTAATCAGAACAGCACATTAGCTGTTAGGAACTTTGTTCGGAAATATAAAAATAATCAATATTCTGTTAATTGATAATAGATAATACTGTAGAGAAGCTATCTCTTTAACGCATGAAATTATGTCAGAATAATGTATTAATCTATGAATTATAGCTAGGGAAATTGCACTTCCCGTTTTGGATATAGACTGCAAGTCCCCTCTATCTCATTTAAGCCAGGCTGTGAGTCGGATATTAATAGTCATGAATCTCCATCTCTGTTAAAAGTGTGAGTTTGAACAGCAGTATGGCTTCAGTTCTACAGGAAAAACAATGAATTTCAATACTTCCTTTAGAATGCAAGGAGCTTGAATTCTCTAAAGTTGAGATAAATCCCGTACTATTAATGTGAATATTTCCTGTAAAATTAAAGATACCGGAATTATCTCGAATGTGGAGAAATTCCGTTGAAATGAATCAGCTCTGAGATAGTATGTTAACAAGAGTTTCAAGTTGATAAGAATAAATAATTTTTAAAATTTTGCTTTTTTTATAAATCCATGTTGATTTGATTCTAGAATTATTTACTGCTTTGTCATTTTTATAGTTTACTATGGCCATTGACTGTTATAGTTTATGAATAATTAGAATGCTAACAATATAAATTTAAATAATTACATTCTGATCTTAGATTAATGAATTCATATTAATCTGGATATAGACATGGTACTTCAACAGTATTTCAAATTTACTTCAACAAAGATTTTCAGATTTTAAAAATTCATCAATTAAGCACTTTATAGAACAGATCTCCTTTGAAATATTGAATCATATACACACAGTATTAGTTTATAGCCATGTCAGTTAATATAATGAAAATTCAGGTGGGTTCCGAACCAACGAATGAGTTATAATGAACCATACAACGGAAATAAATTTCCTATCTGAAATAAACCGACAGTTACTTCAATTGCATTTACTCAGATACTTTCATAAGACATTTGTTCTACTTGGAAATATATATTATATTACATAATATTATTTATTGATGAAGCGAAATAGCAATTGATCCAACCGTTATCTATTTAGGCTACGTGTCTGAGCTTCTGACTTCCATTAGAAATATACTCTAGATGAATAAGAAATATAACAATAGATATATTTATCAATGCATTCAGTTGTCTATCAGTGAACTAGGCTGATCTAGATACAAAAATGAAACCGAAATGTATATGACACAATCCAAATTAGATTGAACCACGTGATTTCGATACTTCTCTAACATTGTGAAACTAATAATGTATATTAAACTATTATTCAAGATTTTAAATTGGGTAACAACGTAGCAAGTAATATTTTTAATATTTCAGGTCAGAAATAAAGGCAGTCATTCTATTCTATTTTAATCTGGTAACAAAAAAATAATAAATCACTTCAAAATAACTTGAAAATTGAATGAAGTCTAATGCGACATAAGGAGATGATTTGAAGAATGAACTTATGAATGATTGTCCATGAAGCCCTATATAATATTTTAAAAATTTGTCTGATACAAACAGATGAGAAATTAAAATTTAATTTGCACTTTTGCTCCTAAGAAGCAACACCGAGCTAAAATACAAGTAAGAATGGTATAAAAGGTAATAAATAATACAAGTAGGTTTCAAAATAGCTCAGAGAAGTAACACTAAACAATTAGAGGAAGTCGGATCCCAAAGATAGATTACTGAATGAAGTTACTTGGAGAGTTTCCAAGAAGTATAAAAAGGGCGAGACGTTTACGCAATGCGTAAATACTAGATGACAAAAAACGTTCATTGATAAAGACAATAAACTATTCTAGAGAGATTCACTTTAAACTGTCAGCATTCCTTATTAATAAAACAGCCGCTTCCCATTTAACCAATGCTGACAATTTGTAAATAACAAAACTCTGACGTCACAGAGGTATAGACTCCGTGGACGAATATTCATTACCGAAATAGCCTTGGAAATGTTACTATTGATAATAAGACTGTTTGACGAATCGGCGTTTAAAAAGGGGCACGTCCAACACAAATTGGTGATCAATCTCAACACCAATAATTACAACCGACAAAACTAGAGGACTATTTGAAAATAAACGGGAGAACGTAATTAGAAAAGATAGCAGGAAACTCAATCAATTTTTAATGAAATTCCATTATTTTAGTACTCATTAATTTCAATGATATTAACTTCAAATTGCCAGCATTCCTTATATTTACAAGCAATTCTTCCCTTCCAACCAATGCTGACGGTTTGAGAGAGAGAGAACTTATAGTTCACAATTGAGAGAAAGGTGATGGAGATATTAGAGATGTAATTGAAAATTGATTGATTGATTAGTGTTATGAGCTGCCTGAGTCTTAGCGGACCCATTGCACATAAGGCAGTTTTAATGAGACCCAGCAATTTTAATGAGATTCCAAATGGAGATTTAACTCAATGTACACAGTTCAACAACATCTTTGGAGTAAAAATCGGAGAAGATATCGACTCAACTCAAAAACTGATGGAAAAATAGATTTTTTCTCTGTTGAGTCTTGTTAGATTTCTTGCACATAAGGCTAATATAGGATTTTAAAAAATCAATTTTATTTAAGAGGTGATATTTGAAAATAAAATAAAATTAAATCAACATAAAAACTAAATTGATATTTCTTGGACAGTGACATCGAATTTTATTTGATTTGCACAGTGAAACAATACTAAGGAAATAAAACATCCTAGAGTGTATTTGGAGAAAGAGAGAAACAAATAAATAAATAAGAGAATTAGAATTAGTTGATGGAGATGAAAGCAGAAAGGTGAATAGAGAAGAATTATAAGAGAATCAAAATGAATTTTTAATCGCCAATACCAGTAGGATAAGCAAGGAAGATTCAAAAGTAGAGATTAGGGGAGGCATACTAAGTGAAGTAAAATGTTTCATGATTTTTGCCTATCAAACTTATTATGAAACTTTTGACAACTTATTATAAACAAGAATTTGACATTTGTATTGCAGTGAAACTTTTGACATCAATTCATCCAACTTTTCATTAATTCTGCACTGTTTCCCTGTTATTATTATTCGGAAATTTGATCACGTGATCAGGTTGACCCTGAAAAAATGGGAGAAAGAGCGACACTTAATTGAAATTGATTGAATGGGAAGGCACTTCCAATTTCCCACCACTACTCCACCTCCTCTCCTTCTTCTACTCACATCTCTTCTCTTATATCCTTACCTATTTTCCTTGTTGACTTCTCCATCATATATATCACCTCTTCTTGATTTTCTCTTTTTTTTTCTTCTTCTCCTTTTTCTTCTTCATACAACTTTTCTCTCAAATCACTTCACATAGTCTTTCTCCTTCTCCTTTGTTTTGTTTTATTTCTCATTCCTTCTATTTTCTCCCTTTTCTTTGATTTTGTAACATGCACTTTTCTTGTATGAAATGTAAAGGGTTGTGTGGCAGAGGGGACCAACAGTCCTAACTCCGCCCTTAATAAAGGCAATTATTCGATTCAATTCTTCATAAATTTTTCATCGTTTCCCTCTATTCCCCTCATTCATAGATTTCTCCTCTCAAATCCTTCTCTATTTTTCATTCATAACATAATTCGGCCTTCTTAAATATCATTCTCACTTCCTAAATCATAATAATTATGCTTCGAGCATAAATTATTTTCGTTCTACATCCCTTCCTATTTTTCCTCTTTCCATCTCTTCCTCACATCTTCCCTCCTTTTCTCTCTAATCTCGTCTCACAGAACAAGGAAAAGATCCTCCATAAACCTTTTCTCCCACGTCCCTTCTATCTCACTCCCATTCTCTCTCTTCCTCTTCTTGACTCATAGAACGGGGAAAATTGAGAACAAGACAGTAGCAGTAAACCTACGATTGCAAATCGATAGACCACAGGAAAAGGGCACAACCCAATCTGATTTCAGTTTGAATGATGGCCAAAAAACGATGAAATGAAGAAAAAAATTCACCGATCTTCCATCAATCTATACTGAGACTCACTTTAAACTGACAGCATTTCTAAAAAAAATCATCAATGTTACCCATTCAACCAATGCTGCCAGTAAAAAGTAGAAATCGCTGGAGAGTTTGAGCGGCAAGATTTTCTCTGTCTGTTGTCATTCATGAAAAATGAAACAGACGCGCTTGCAGTTTTCTAATAACAATTGTAAAGTAATGAGCGTTCGTTTCAATGGCAATAACTTGTTATTAGCGTTGTGGGCTGGTATTAATTTTTGAACACTGTTAGAAAAGCTCAAAAGTGAGAAGCATTTATTGATTTGTCCGAAAATTTCTTGCTTTCTCTAAACAATCTGATGTTTTTGTTTTTTGTTTTTTGATAATGATAATGTAGTTGGCAGAAGAAGAATCACTATTATTGATTTGGCATCTTTGTAATGAAATTATTCCCTCACATAGTTGCAATGCCAATGTCTATTTTTTTATGTTTCTTTCCATAGACCATATTTCCAATATTACATCCATTATTTTTCAAAAATTGAATAATAAGTAATATAGTACAAATTAATGAATCAACAAATAATCAAACTATTAATTCTCGAAAAAATAACTTGATTAATTCACGTTCTTACTTTAAACTGTACTTGAGTTTCTCAAGTGAAAGAATTTTATCTCGAAAATACAATGTGTGATCAGGAGTTGAAAAATATTATTTACCTTGGAAACCAGAAGAAGCATTCAATACATTTTTTAAACAACATCAAATGTAATGGAGTTTTTGTAATTCGGTAAAAGAAAACTATGAATTGATAACAACATCAATCAATATTGTAGAATTCTTCAAATCACTTATTCTTATATTATTTCTTGTTTTGAAAATTGTACGGAATTATAGCAGATAAAGAATTTGATTTCAATTAAATACATCATTCTGGGAAATTGAGAAACACAAATAATAGAAATGTTGCTAAAGCAGTAAATAGAAGTTGAATAATTCATTATCAACCAATCAAACTGATAGCCATTTCAACTTGAAATATTCATCAAATAGAAAAGATAGTATGAGATTATGCTATCTATCTATGCTATCTTATTTAGCTTATGCTAGGCTATATTTTCTATATAGCCTAATATTATGTAATATTTTACACCACCTGCTTTCCAATACTTTATTGAATGTTTTATTTGAAATAGGTACGTAGTTCTGAATCTTTTTACTTCAAGTATACTCTATATAATCTGGGATTCTGCTTTGCTATAAAAAATTAAGTTTTAAGAAAAGTAGACTATGCAAAGTTTATGCCTCTTACAGAAAAGATCAAAAGTATTATATGATCTAGAACGTGGGTCTACAAACCATAGAAAACTCGTTTATTATTACTATTGTTTAAAGATCTAAACTTTAACTAAATTTAATATTTCTTACAAAGTAATAGGTTTTAAAAGAAATACCTTTTGAATAAATAAATTACACAGACATTTTTTTAATCAATTTAAGTATATTCTCTTTGATTGAATGGTACAAGGTGATATTATAGTTCATGATTGAAAGAAGCTGCTTCTGACTGATTTTATATGTAACAGAATAAATTATGATAACTGAAGTCAATTATTTCTGTTATAAATAATTTTGACCATTGACATGTTTTGTTTTTGATTATATATTTATTGTTAAGTTAGTTAGGCTTAGGCCTACCCATAATTAACATTATTTCTTTAACATCATTTAACATTAATTAACTGATCAATTGCAAGAAAAATACTAAACTGGTGGTTAAGTATGGATTATTGCTAAAGATAAAGTCAATTATTGTGAATAATTTATGCCAAATAGTTTACTACCAACAAATAAACTCAAGTTTCAAATTTATTTCAACTTTTTTGTTGATAATATAATTTAGTATATTATCAAATTTGAATAAAATAAGAATGTCAGTTAAAACCTACAGTGATTTACTGCAAAAATATTGAGGACGCAGATGTAGCAGTTAGTATGATAAGGAAACTTACCAATTTTCCTTGAAGGATATGGAGCATTGTTTTTTACTAAGTTACCTTTATTTATGATGGATTAGCAGAAAAGAATAAATTTGATGAATTCCTTAACCTAATTCAACTTTATAGACTTTAGTAAGAACAATCTTTCATAGCTTACACGTATAACTGCAAGATGCAAATCCTTTAGTCCTAAAATGGGAATTCTTAAATCACTGTCTGTACTTTTGAGTTTTGTATTACGGTATTGAATTAATAATAACAGAAAGAAAGATCAATTCAAAAATTGGTTTAAAAATCAAAAGATGAATTTCCAAAACATAAACAAAGCAAAAAGTGACATTTGATTAACTTGTCATAGAACTGAAGTGATTGTGTGTACATTACTTACAGACGGTATTTAGAGTCTTTCATAAGCTCATACTCCTCCAAAGCTATTGATCCCATAGTTGAAATACTGTGGTTAATACTTGTGGAATAAATAGCAACAGAAATTTACAAATAATTTTATTTTTCTCATTTCGATGACAAGAGGTTACAAAATCCCTAATAACGTTTTACATTTTACAGACGTTATTCTTCTTTTTCCACTTCGCTCTCAGATGATTGTGTTGCAAGTAGGATTGCCAAATCAAAAATATATTGGAGCTGAAATGACACTACTTTTGATTAACTAGAATCTATGATATCGGTTTTCGTGTCTGATAATTATGAAAGATCAACATTATAATTCTATTTATCAAATTTTAACTATTTAAAAACTTTAAATGACTGAAATTCAACAAACTTGGGAAACATATCGTGTGATGACTTATCGATCACTCCGATAGTCAATAGGAAAAATGTATCGATACTCAAGTATTAATCTCAATCGATTAATTCAATATATCGACTTACACGATTTGTACTTTATAGGTTATGTTTGTGTAGTTATAAATCGGATATTTTGTTTTTTAGTATCGTATTGTTGTTTTAGTATATTAAAAATTGTTTTAAAATAGTATATCTTCTAGTATCAAACAGAATCTCAAGGTTATATTTTTCATAAAGAGCTTGTTCAGAACAACTTAGAGTAATTTACTTATCCAATCCTTGAACTCAAACATGAATTATTCAACAAAGATAAAATCTGTTTTGTAGTTATGTTCCTGAATACCTCAAGTGCTTCCTCTTATTTCACTAATAAATATGTAAAGCTACAACAAAAATTCTGTATTTTTTAGTTTACTTCTGAGCATGAAGGTCATGAATACTTTCACTTGACAGTGAAGACCTACTTACCGGTAGGTGTTTTTGACAGCTTTCCTTTTCTAGTTAAGCATTTTTTATACGCCATCATGAAGATCATCACTTGCATTGCTCCAGTGAATATAGCTACTATAAAATATTGTGAGTATTGAATTGGAACTCTAATGATTTATTAGATAGTTTTAAGTATAGGACACTAGAGAAATGCTACAATTCTTTACCTGAGTTTGTTATCCAATAAGTTTATCAGTGTTACCTAAATCTATTTACTTCTTCAAATCGCTAATTAAATGTCATTATGCATAATAAGATAACTGAAATTTTGCTATGCCTTGCTCCAGAAAGGTCATTGGTAGGCTTACAGTTTCATGGGATCATGTTTCCAAAAAACCACTCCATTCTCATCATTTTCAAAAGTGTGTCAATATAGCTACTGTTCAATTTTTATCAAGTTGCTGGATTCCGTAATATTTTGTGTACTGTAACTTACCGAATAAGACTATTTTTACTATTTTAATGAATAAATTGGCCTAACCATTTAAATTTTAAGATTCTGTTGAATCAAGTAGTTGTCCGAATTGAGGATGTTACAAATAGTTTAAAATTGGAATTTTCTTTAAAAAATGTGTTTACACTTTGTTTCAGGGGGCAAGAGAGATACAGAACTGATACTCCCTCTCAATGACTCAATCAGTGTGACTTTGAGTACAGACCAGGTATGTTGATATAAAATTTATAGCCAAGCTACATAGAGCGTTTTTCAAACTTTTTGCACTGGTGGTTGATGAGTGACGAGTCGGCAAGGCAGGAGGCTCTCCGATTGGCTGATTATAAGAATAATAATAATGTCTTATTAACTCAAGAGCTTTTACAAACATAGAGTTTCGTCATACTGTAATTTATAGTCAATACATTATCAATAAGTTCCATGTCAATAGTCCATTCAATATACAAATCTTATCACAGCTTATCCGTTCCACTGCTGAGTCAGTCCAGATTATAATTAAATTAGTTATAGGCCTAACAGAAAAAACCAACAACATATCTAATAATGATCAAAACAATACCAAATAATAACATTTATATCACAGTCAGGTCAAACGGAGATTAAACAAGAATCAATCACAGTCAGGTAGGTCAAATCACAGAAACATAGAATAAAACATAAATAATTTATACATGAGTATCACAGCCTCCAGATAAAAATTCATTTATTAAATAAAATGTGTTTCTTTCAAACCACTGATGCAATTTGATCTTGAACACATTTAATGGAGCATCTCGCAAATTAAGAGGTAGTTTGTTGAACAATTTTATACCACAAGAAAACCAGTGGTCCTGAGTCTTTCTAAGTTTGCATCTAGGAACATTAATATCATGACTGTTTCTAACATTAAACCTGTGAAGTGAACCTCTTTCATTATGTTGTGACAGACTTCTCTTGACATTTATTAAAGCTGATGAAATATAAAGACTATGCACAGTTAACAGTTTCAACTCAACAAATAAAGGACGACATGTTTCCCTGGGAGGCTTACCTAGCATAGCTCTTATGGCTCGCTTTTGTCACAAGAGTATGTCATTTACTGAGGGAGCATGTCCCCATAATTTTAAACCATATTCTATATGACATTGGAACAAGGCCAAGTAAACAGTTATCAGTTTATCCAATGAAATCGTATTTCTTAATATTTTTAGAGCATAAATCACTCTAGACAGCTTAGTACAGACATTACTCACATGCACCTGCCAATCCAATTTGGAGTCCAAATAAATGCCAAGAAGCTTCACTGCAGATGCATAATTTCTAATACCACCTCTTAGACCACAGACAATCCTTTGAGTTTTTTCAGCATTCATCAGCAGCCCATTTGCAGCAAACCAATCAGCCGCCATAACGAAATCTGCTGCAGCATGTGAAGATCTGCATGGCTTGAGATAAGAGTTGTGTCATCTGCGTAGAGTATGGTTCGACAAGGAACATTTGCAGACAGGTCATCTATCATGCACAGGAACAGAAATGGTCCTAAGACAGATCCTTGGGGTACACCAAACTCAACCGCTCTGGTGCTGGATGTTTTGTTGTTGCAGCTTACATACTGTTGTTTCCCCCTAAGATAAGATTCCAGCAGCTTCAGTGAGTCATCCTTAATTCCATATCTTTTGAGTTTGGCTAGCAAGACACAATGTGATACACAGTCAAACGCCTTTGTAAGATCACACAGTGTTAACTGGATGTATTCCTTATTCTCAAAAGATGACAATATACATTTCACAATATCTTCAATAGCCATAGTTGTTGATCTTCCTCTTCGAAATCCATATTGACTATGAGACAACAAGTTATTAGACTCAAAATAGACAGCCAGCTGAAGAAACAAAATGTACTCAAAAAGTTTTGAAAATATAGGAACTATACTGATAGTTCTAAAGTTCTCAACTGAGAATTTATCACCTTTTTAGTGTACTGGAATTATTTTTGATATTTTCAGACAATCTCGGTATTGACCTTCATTTATACATTGGTTAAATAATGTTGTAAGTGGTTCAACAATAGAATGAATGACGTTTTTGAGAAAAAAATTGGAGACACCATAAACATTAGTACTTTTGGAGTTTGATAATGCAGTCACACTCCTTATAACGTCATTCTCGCTTACATTGCACCATTCAAATTGACACTTAACCTGAACACCAGAGTCTGGAACATCATTAGGATGTAATAATAATAATATCGAGTGACCTGGCTGTCTCAGGTCTGGTGTCAGAGTTTTCAGGTCGCAACTGATCAATTTCAGGGCCTCTGACATGACCTAACGACTGCTTTTTAGGCAGCCGGGACCGACGTCTTAACGTGTCCATCCGAAACGCGGGAGTGGCCCGAGATAAATATCTTGCCCTGGCCGGATAGGCCCGGAATGTAAGGATGTAATGCATTCCCAGCTATTGCTGCCACTGAGTCTATAAAAAAGTTATTCAGCTCATTTGGGTCAATATCCACTTTATTACTCTTGTTTATTCTTTTTTCCTGTCTGACAAGTTGCCATACTGTTCTACATTTATTAGAGGAATTAGCAATAAGTTGCCTAAATGAAGATTTTGTAGCCTCAATAATTTTAGACTTATAAATCTTATTAAGGTATACATATGCTTGCTTTGTATGTAGAGAACCAGTTACTCTATAAAGATCGTAATGAAGCAGGACACGATCCTTTATTGACCTTAGTTCCTCAGTAAACCACTTAATTCTCTTACTTGGAGTTCTCTGTCTATTTTGTAGAGGAAAACACTATTCAATTTTATTCTTAATGTTGTGAGTGAAGAGATGAAATTCTACAGATGACCCAGAACCAGCCACAATAGATGTCCAATCAGTTAAAAAAATTCTCTGTAGAAATAATTGTAGTTATTTTGACTATATTTAGTTATTTTGACTAAAAATTTAGTTTATCATAAATATAGTGATTCAGAGATCTAAGTGAAGTTGAGCTCGAATTCCTGAGGAAGAGTTCTTGGAAGTGCGGAGGCTGTTTGGCGGGTCACCGTAGTCAGCGGGGTACTGAGGCTCAATCGACTCCAGTAAAAACTTCCAGCGCTGGTGCGTCCGTCAATTCATCAGGCTCCGAGGACCCGTATACTGAGGCCTTGAATGATTTCAAGCGGCAAGTTATGAGCAGCTTCGAGAAACTACAAGAGTCCCTCAGTTCGTGTCATGCAAAACTCGACAACAACGCTGAAATTCTTGTTACACAGGGAGAATTGATCGCATCTCAGCAGGAAATAATAAGGACTCTGCAAACTGAAAATGAAGCTCTAAAGCAGAAAATTAATGACCTGTCGATGCAAGCCGACGATCTGGAGCAGTATGGAAGGCGAAACACTTTGGAAATACACGGTATTCCAGTCGCAGATCAGGAGGTCGTCTCAAAGGTGGTGCTCCAAACTTGCCAAGCTGTAGGTGTGCAGATAGGTGCAGAAGAGATTGACTGCTGTCATCGTCTTAAAAAGCGACCTGATTCACGAAATCCGCCACCAATCATAGTGAAGTTTGTTCGACGCACGATCGCTCACGAGATTATGCAACAGAAGCGCAGTGTCAACAAGCTGTCGACCAGGCACATGGGGATGCAAGGTGAGACCCACCCAGTTTATATAAACTTTTCTTTAACAGCTCCACGAAAAATACTTCTCTCCAAAGCTAGAAGACTTCAAAAGGAATTTGGCTTCAAATATGTTTGGGTGGACAAGACTGGTACAATAAAGATAAGAATTGTTGAGAACGGTAGAATCTATACCGTACGATGTGAGAAGGACTTGAAAGCTGTACCAACTACAGTCAGTTGTTAAAGATTTAATTTATTTTCCCTATATTGTAGGTCTCATATAATATATATTGTTTTTCGGAAATGAATTGGGTCAAATCTAGAGTGTATTATTATTCGATTTCACGGATCTGTTTTTATTCATTAATCAATAATCAATCAGAATTTTACAACTGTTAATCCATTATTATCATTGTTTTCTCGGCTATCAACTTAACTACATAGAGTTATAATCAACTGAACCGAATGGATGTTTTCTATGAGTCTTGCTTTTGTGATTTAAAATAACTGCTTCTCCTATCTGGAGTCCTGGAAATTGATAAACAATTTATAATTAAATGAATGTTCAATCTTAAAGAAATTGGCAGGGAACCTTTCAATAGAACAGCAAATAATTAGGAAATAAATGTACTAGGGATTGTTTTGATTGTTCCTGGTAATGGATTATAAGGCTGTATTATATTAATACAAAAATATTGGAATTCGTTTACTATTAAAAGACTATGCCACGCTTTTTTAAATTATACCACTCTTTGTTAAATTTTGACAAAGCGTGGTATAGTCTTATCAATTCACTAACTGCACTAACTAAGCTATATGTTTTTCTTTCTGCAACTACGTTATATCAACAGAACTATGGAATATTTTTATCTCATTCTCATTATTACAGTATTGCTAGGTCTTCCGATAACATTTCTCGTTCTTGCTTCTAATCTTATTGCAGATTGCATTCACTCTGTTTTCTTCTACACTGGGTGTTTTCATTATTATAGAATCTTTCTGAGTAGTTGTGGTGGTACTAAGGTGGTTATCCATACTGAAGACCAAATATCTAGTATTCTATTCATTAAAGGTTCTGCTATTTAAAATTTATTTTTTTTCCTTTAATTATTATTATTCTTGAAATGTAAAGGGGGAAGAATAGTGGTGATGACCCAAGTTATTTGCTGATTAAGGATGAGAATCTGATTTATGTAATATGAACATTAACCTTAACTTAAGAGAGTAATATTTTTCTTTTTTAATAATAATTCTTATTTAATATTTTACGATATTGAAAACAGTTTTTTACCGGTGGGCTTAGATGATCGACTTATATTTTATTTTGTTCATTTTTTTCACTTCTTGTCATTTATTTGAATTTATAATATTTTTTCATTTTTTCTCTTTTTCATATATGTCATTAATTTCTTCTTTGTCTGTGTACTATCAAAATGTTAGAGGATTGCGTACAAAAACCTCGAATCTGTATAAATCTCTTCTAAGTGCAAATTACGATTTGATAGTATTGACTGAGACCTGGCTGCACGACGGCATAATCAGTTGTGAAATTTTTGATGACCGCTACTCTGTCTATCGGAGTGATAGGGGAGGGGGTGGTGGCGGTCGCAGGGGGGGTGGAGTACTTATCGCAGTGAGAAGATCATTGCAATCGGAGCTCTGTAGTGAGCTATCTGTAAATAATGATTATTATTGTTATGATTCCGTAGGGGTTAAACTTAAATCAAATTCAACCGATTATCATATAAATGCTGTTTATATGCCACCTTCCACTCCTTCAAATGTTTTTCTTGATTACTGTGAATACATTGAATCCTTGAATAGCTTACTCAATGGAAATTTAATGATTATTGGTGATTTCAATTTACCCGAAATTAGCTCTGATACTTATGATCTCTCTTCTGGCTCATGCAAAGCAAAATTTCTTTGTCATTTAATGTCATTCTATGATCTAATTTCTTATAATTCAGTACAAAATGAGCTCGGTAGAACACTGGATATTGTTTTGAGCAACTTTCCAGTTGATGTAGTGAAATGCGATGATCCACTCCTCCCGCAAGACTGTTATCACCCTGCATTATGTGTGGAAGCCTCATATGCGGTGAAGGTGTCAGAGCTCGACTCAAATCGTTCACCCGAATATTCGTATGACTATTCCAAGGGGGACTATCTCGGCCTCTATTGCGGACTCCGCGATTCCAGTTGGGACTCTGTTTTTCGTTGCGGTGATGTTGACTCTGCTGTAGATAATTTTTATGAAGTACTTTACAAAAATTTTTATGAATTTATTCCAAGGAGGAGGTTGAATATATCAAATAATAAGTATCCTCCTTGGTTTACATCTGATATCATATCAGATTTGAAAATAAAAAATAAGTGCTCAAGAAAGAGAAAAACTTCGCCTTATCATGATAATAAATTTAAAACTTTACGCGCATCCCTGAAAAACAGAATTACACTATCTTATGAGGCGTATTTGATTAGAGTTCAAAATGGAATACGACATAATGTAAAAGATTTCTGGAAATACGTCAATTCAAAAAAAAAACTTCTTTTGTGGAGTCAACCATGACACTGGACGGAGAGTCTTACTCTGGGGCTGACATAGTTAATGGTTTCTCTAAATACTTTCAATCTGTGTATGAGGCTGATACACCTGATGTGCCAATGGGGATTCCGGAGGTGTCTGGGTGCTCATTGTTGGATGGGGGAGTTGGGATGGTTTCTTCCAATGATATTTTGTCTGCTATCAATGGGCTGAGGTCGGGCTGCTCCGAGGGTCCTGATGCGATTCCAACCTTTATTGTCAAGGGCTGTGCTGCAGTCCTTCTAGAGCCATTAACATTCATTTTTAACTTGGCTATAAGGTCGGTTAGATTTCCTTCAAAATGGAAGATTGCAAGAGTTACTCCTGTTTTCAAGTCTGGGAATAGGAATGATATTAAAAACTACAGACCAATATCCATTTTGAATTGTTTTTCGAAAGTTTTTGAGAAGCTCCTGCATTCGATTATTTATAAGCAGTGTCAGAGGATTATTGCACCTGAGCAACATGGATTTCTGCCTGGTCGCTCAACTGTGTCCAATCTTATAGTTTTTAGTAGTGAGGTTTCACAAATTTTGGATCATGGAGGTCGTACAGATGTTATCTTTACAGATCTATCAAAAGCGTTTGACACCATAAATCATAGACTTCTGATACGGAAACTCAAAGTGTTAGGATTTTGTGTAACAATGGTTAATCTTCTACAGAGTTATCTGGAGGCAAGAATACAGTATGTCAAGATTCACAATTTCAAATCAGAATGCTTTGAGTGTACATCGGGGGTTCCTCAGGGCTCTAACCTTGGTCCACTTCTATTTCTTTTGTTTATTAATGATCTACCATCAGAGAATCTTCATGCCTTCTGTATGCAGATGATGTAAAATTATATAAAGAAATCAATTATCAAAGAGATTGCTATGATTTGCAGAGGGATATTGATAGTCTGTCTAGATGGTGTGATGAAAATGGACTAAAAATGAATGTGAATAAATGTAAATTCATGAGTCTCACTCGGCAGTCCTCCACTCATGCAGGTGTATACTTTATAAATGGTATTCCATTGGAAAAGGTGGAGTCGTTCAAGGACCTTGGAGTAGTATTCAGCCCAGACCTTTCTTTCAATTCACATATTGATTACATAGTTAACAGAGCCAACCAACAGATGGGTTTCATTTTGAGGACGTGCTCGCCCTTCACTGATGTGGTACCTCTGCTACTCTTATACAAATCAATTGTGAGGAGTCTATTAGAGTATGCATGCGAAGTATGGAATCCTTATCATAATGAACAGATTCACATTCTAGAACGCTTGCAAAACAAATTTTTGAGATGCATGTATTATAAAAAGCACAGGGTTTTCTGTCCCTTTGATTACCCAACCAACTTCCTCAGAAGTATGTTCAATATTAAATCACTGAAAGTAAGACGTGATGTTAAATTACTTGTTTTTCTGTACAATCTGTTAAATAATAAAATTGATTCTTCCTACCTGCTTTCTAAAATTAACATATATATAAATACCATTGCACGACGTTCTGGATTTTCATTTCATATTTCTCGCTCCAGAACGGTAAGACATTATAACTTTCCTTTAAGTAGAGCTCAAAGAATTTTCAATACTTATTCAGAGCACTTGGACATCTTCTGGTTCTCCCTCTCCAAATTCCGAAGGATTTCATATGATTTGGTCTTGTAGTATGTGGTCCATCATTTCGTGATTTGCGCTTGCATTTCTTTTATTCAATTATCCTCATAAAGGCTAGTGGTAGTACATTACACAGACACTTTTCCTCTTGTCTATATACTAGTAATGATTATAGTTTACTGAAGTATGTGTGCATTTTTTCTTATTGAATTCAGTTAATGTATTTTTATTATTCTATATAAGACTGTATATTTCTTCTATTTTTCGTCTTATTTCATTCTCTTAATTTTATAATTAGCTATTTTTATAATTTATTATTTTCTCATATTTTCTATCTTCTTTTTATTGAAAATTGTATTATGTTGGAAATTATTGTATAGTGTGGAGGAGGCAAAATGGGTTTTTTACCTGTTGTCTCCATGAATAAATAAATAAATAAATCCTATATTGTCTCACAGCAGCAGCACTTTGATCCTCACATACCTTATCCTTTTTAAGTACCATAATTTTCATTACAAGTGATTGATGATCAGCAATGCAGAGATCCTTAACATCAACACTGTAGAATGACTGGTTGTAGCCGATAGTATATTTCGCACCTAGGGCCGAAAATGAGACTTTTCCGGCTCGAAAACGGTTTTCAAGTCCGAGGCCTTAGGCCGAGGACTAGAAAAGATTGAGAGCCGGAAACACATTTTTACCCGTGGTGCGAACGCTATTTTTCGCCACACAAAAAAAATAAACAATATATATATATTATGAGAATAATTGTTTATTTGGCACAAAACTGAAAGGTCCTAGCTCTAGCAAATCTGAGGTACGGTAATCTGAATATCAGGAAATTGTACAAGTATCTTTATTTTTTTAATTTTCAGTGGATACAATTACAAATCATATAACTATGATCGGGAAAGAACAACAGGCACGGCCCAAAACTATTCTGTTCCAAAATTTTGATAATGAATAACATGTCCGAAAAATAGGTTGCTTTTAATAGTTTTAAGTAGTTCCAAAATTATCCACCAGGTTTAGTGGTACCTAAACGTAGTACTTCAGCTGGGTTTGGGTAGATTTCAATTTGTCTATATAACCTAAAAGTTATTGTTCAATCATGTTTTAATGTGGGAGGTTTAGTTTATACTTTTTTATTCTTTCAAATGGCAATAAGATGATATTATTATGAATGTTTAGATTCTTGAATAATGAACACAAAATGAAAAGTTTTTTGATCAGCTGTTTTAGCGCACTTGAAATTTGGACAAACTGGATGTCGACAATGCTTGTTATCGTCGACTGCGGAAGTTGAGGTTAGAGTCCTATCTTACTCTGAAAATCGAATCTGAATAGTTTATAATATCTTATTTGTATTTCATTCATCCAAATAAAATGATAGTATCTCATTGCATTGCAAAATACTTTATTCAATTTCTAGAAGCATAACTGATTCGGTTTCATAAACCATTTTGTAAACACGTTCACATCAAATCAGAATCAGCTGACTTCGAGGTTATTTTACAGCCCTAGGGCCGTAAAACTTTTACCGGCCACGTCAGAAAACAATCATTTTCGGCCTCCATATGACGCACGAAAACCAGCTCATTACATCCAAGTGAGGCAAAAAAATATAATCAAAACAGGATGTTCCTCTAGGAGAAAGTAAAGATGGATATAAATTGTAAGACCTCAGCAGTGTTAGAAAATATTGTGATTTTGAATCATTCATTCTTAGGTCAATATTGAGATCAGTGGAAATGAAAATTTGAACATTATATCCACTCAGATAGTGAAGAATTTTCTCAATACTATCAAGAAAGATATTAAAACTTCCACTGGGTGACCTGAACACCGACACCAGGAAAGAGTTCAAGTCACACAACAAAACAGAACATGCTTCACAGTGTTTTTCAGAGCAGTATTGTTCAATCTGAAGCTCTTTAAACTTTAGTCCATTCTTTATTATTATACAGGAGCCTCCATTTTTAAAAGCAGAACGGCAGAAAAAAGAACCAACTGTATAACCTTCAGGTGCATGCATGGCTATTTCATCAGCATGTAACCAATGCTCACACATACAGATGAAGTCAGGGTTTTTAGTTTGACACACTACACCAACTTCAGTATTCTTATCCCGCAAACACTGCATGTTCATATGAATCAATTTAATCACATCAAAGTTGGTGTTCAATGTAATAGTATCATTGGATATTTTCCTATTCCTGGACGTCATCCCAATCAGCTGATAATTAGCCAATCAGAAAACTTCCTGCCCTGCCAACTCGTCCACCGCCAGTTCAACACCTGAAAGAACGCTTTATATTGCATGGCCCTTACCCAATATCTAATCTCTCGATCAAGGACCAGGCCATTCCTGGGTATATCGCGTCAGTCTGTACATTTTCAACATGAAAAAAACACTGGTCAAACAGACCACACTTTACTTGATCACAATGGCAGTGTCACAGATCACAAGTATCTTCATTGAAAAGTCATTGATATTATATAAACTCTTTTCAATTAGCCACTTAGACAAGGTGGACCTGAAGACATTCACCGGATGCGCCCTCACCGGATACGCCCTCACCGGCTCTGGCAAGTGGTTGAACATCCTCAGCGCCAGCACGGGTAAACATTCCCTCACCTTCGACAAATGACAGCGTGGCACATCGATTTCCGTCCTCCGAGAGCTGAAGGAGTGTTCCTGATGTAGAGTCCACAAATTGTTTGGATGCCCAATATGCGAAAGATCGTCTGGCAATATGCATTATATACTGAATCCAAGGAGGGTGACAGGTGCTTGGCTTAGATTTTTGCTGCCAAGAGTACACATCACTTCTTTGGTATTTTCTTCATCAAGGAGCTTATTTGCGGAGAACCAGTCCCTGGCCTCAGCAAAGAGTTGCTGCGCTCTCAATCCTGCTGCTGTGGGTCCACCACCCCTACCGTTCATTGTTGTGTCATCTGCAAAGAGAAGGCTTGAGTCCTCCAGTCTCAGATCGTTGATCATAATCAGGAACAGCAAAGGACCAAGCACCGATCCCTGAGGCACGCCATGAGGTTACGTGTTTTTCCCTTGAAGTAGCCCCCAACAGTGAAACGATCTTTTTTTTTTTAAGATTACGTCCTAAAGACTCCAGTCATGGAGTATAAGACAAGTCATGTTATTACATAATAATTCTAACACTAAGTAGTTCAACCTAGTTTAGGTTTGAAAGGAATTCTTGTACACTATAAAAAGCTCTATCAACTAAATATTTTTTAATTTGTTTTTTGAAAATCTTCAAATCATCATTACTTTTCAAGATTTGAGGTAGCTTGTTATAAAATTTCCTACCAATATAATCTGGTTTTTGTTCAAATAACCTACTATTGTGACCCATTATATGATAATCTGCTCTGTTTCGCGTATTATACTCATGAACATCTGAATTCTGGATCACACCACTCGTTTTCACATGCATTACAACTTCATATACATACAAAGATGGCACAGTTAATAGACCAAGCTTTTTAAATAAAGGCCTACAAGAGTCTAACCTATTCACTTTCTCTATACATCTGAGTGCCTTCTTTTGAATCTTAAACACCCTGTCCATATTTTGTTGAGATGAATTACCCCATACTAAAATAGCATACCTAATATGAGATAGTATAAGTCCATGGTAAGCAGTTAACAGTAATTTTTTAACATTCAGCCTAGCAAGCTGCCGCAGGACAAATACCCCAGATGATATCTTATTACATATCCTCTCAATGTAAGGATGCCATGTTAATTTCCTGTCCAATAAAATTCCCAAGAATGCTACTTTCTCTTCTTGGTCTAATTCATTTTCCTCTACAAACACATTTATTTCTCTATCCTCTACTGAATTATATTTACTTTTGAATTGTAGGAATTGACATTTCTTACTATTTATTGTTAATTGCCTTTGCTTCAAGAATTGGACAATTGACTGTACTCCAGTAAAAGCATTTATTTCTAGACTATCTAATAAATAATTGTTAAAGATAAGCGATGTGTCATCAGCAAACAACAGAGCTCTGTGATCTTTTAACTCTTTTGGTAATTGGTTCACATACAACAGAAACAGTAAGGGACCCAGAATTGAGCCTTGAGGTACTCCAGCCTGGACCTCCAGTTTTTGAGATTTAATTTTTACTATTTCATTCCCATCCACCTTGGTAAGCTCAACACACTGGTTTCTACCTATGAGATATGATTCAAACCATTTTAGTTCTATACCATTCACACCTACAGTTTTTAGTATTTCCAATAATATTCTATGGTTCACACAATCAAAAGCTTTGGATAAATCAAGAAATATTGCGGCTGCCTTCTCACCTGAATCTATTATATCTATTAGTCTTTCAACAAGGGATACTATTGCAGTCTTAGTAGATTTCCCTTTCTGGAACCCATGCTGTTCATCACATATGAAATTAATTTCTTCCAGGTGCATCAATAGCCTATTTAAAACTACTCTTTCAAAAATTTTACTTATTACATTTAGAATACTAATGGGTCTATAATTTTCAACTCTTTCAGAATCACCGCTCTTGAAAATTGGCAAAATTTTTCCTTGTTTCAGATCATCAGGGAAAATACCCTGCTCTAGTGAAGTATTAAGGAGATGCAATAAAGGGTCCAGTAATTCATTTTCACATTCTTTTAAAATTTTGCTTGAGACCCCATCCAATCCTACTGTTTTTTTGTTATTCAATTTTTTATTATTCTTGACAACTCATCTCTTGATAATGGATGAAATTTAAATACCTTTTCAATTGGCTCAGCATTTAATGTAGTTGTATTATAAGTATTAGTGTTCAGTGACTTTTGGAGATTATATGCAACCTGTTGATAATACTTATTGAAAAAGTTACAAATGTCTATACTATCATCCATATAATTTCCATGTTCATCGATTATCCTAGGGACATTAGTAACTGTATCTTTTTGAGCTGCTCTCCTATTTCTATTAATTACCTCCCAAACAGCAGAGTTAAAATTGGTACTAGTTGTTAATATTTCAGCTGTTTTCTTACACTTAGCTTTCCTCACTTCTTTTGCATAGTTTTTCTTTAGACATTTGTATTTGACTTCACTCGGAACATCCCTCACTAATTTAAATTCCTCATAAGCTTCCCTAACAATATTTCTTTGAGTAAGAATATCTTCAGTTATCCATTCATCTACTTTGTTTAATTTACTTTTTACTTTGACTTTTTTTATTGGACAGCATACACTAATGTGAAATCTTAGAGTATCAATGAATTGCTTATATTTGTAATTTAGGTTAGAACTGTTATAAACACTACTCCAATTTTCTTGAAGCAGTTCCTGCTTCAAACAATTTATATTTCCTAGCTCATATTGCTGAATTTCTTTCACAAAAGTTTTTTTTCTGCTTGGATTCTGGCCCTGCAACTTAACATCTAAAATTTGATAGTTATGATCTGATAGATCTGAGCTACCCAACCTGACATTACAACCTTCTATATTTGTGAGGATATTATCAATAATTGTCTGTGAAGTTCGAGTTACTCTTGTATATTCGTGGACCTTAATTTCTAAATTATTCATATTAATAATATCTCTAATATCCTCTGTCATTTTATCCTGCCTGGCAAAATCGTTATTGAAATCTCCTACTACTATAACATTTGTGAAACGAGCGGTTGTAATTTCCAAAAGTGTATGGAGCAGCTCACAAAATTTTTGCCAGTCTCCATTTGGTGACCTATAGATACCTAACACTACTACCTCAAATCGATCATCAATTTTTAACCTTAGTCCCGTCACCTCTAAATCCATCTCAACAGAAAATCTCTTAACAAAATCCAGTTCATAAGTTTGGGTATGTTTAGCATTGCTAGTGAATATACATACACCACCACTTCTATGAGCTATTCTACAAAATTCTGATCTCAGTGAATAGCCTGGAATCCTAACTTGATTTATTTCCTTTATCTGCATGCGATCCATGCTCCATGCAAAAAATATGCGGTATAGTGAGACTTACTCCAAGCTGTCAGAATTGATTGAGAAGGAAAGATTATTTCATCTATTCATAAGGCAAGCTGAGATGTGAATCTTACTGTAGAAAAAATCAGGTCATTGATGATTTAGTGCAGTGGTTCTCAAAGTGTGAGGCGCTACCCCCAAGGGGGCGCGATGAATGGTCAGGGGGGGGGCGCAAAGCTTGGTTGGAGAATGTTTCAAATTTACTTCTAAAATAATTACGATCAGCAATCTTTCTATTTTTAAAATTACATGTAAGTAATTTTTACTCATAAAATATTTATATCAACCGTATTGTCAAATTCAAATTCTCAATCAAAAAGAGCTCCCTCAACATGATAGAAAAAGAAAACCTCATTGATCTCCAAGGTGACTTTCCGCTTAAAATGAAGAATAAAGAACGGTAGATAAGTGTGTTGAACATGTTTGTGAACCCATGCTCGTCATTCATGCTTTGTCATCAGTGAAATGTTTTCGAACAAAAAATAGCTGTTTGACAGTAGTTACATAAAATAAACAACCAATAACAATAAATAAATCACTGGAAAATTAAATCATAACGCTACAAAAATAATTTAACCTCAAATGGAGCAGCGAATGAAGAATAAACAACAAAAAATAGAAGATACAGAAACCTGGCCTCAAACATTTTTGTTTGAAGCCTTTCGCTGTGATGACACAACACTTTATGACGACATGTGTGTATACATTGTTTGTAATTTTACATTTCTCATTGCAGATGCATTCGAAGACTACAGTTGCCATAGATCCAGATTTCAAAAATGACAGAATGTGGCTGAACGGAAAGTAAGTATTGTAAAAATATATAAAAGTGAAATGGCACTGATTCATTCACTTACTCAATCATTTATAATCAACAGAACTAAAGATCTGAACCAAATACGTTTAAATTTGGCATATGTATCTTCATTTGGCCTCCTAGAAACGCACTTAGAAAGGATTCCAATGATACGCCCAAGAACTAATCGACGAAAAATGTTCAAATTAGATGCACAGGCTTAGCTGAGTTGTGAAAATGATGTATTGGAGAAGTTTAAGAATAACGCCAAGGATACGCCCAAGATGGCGGTTTTTCTGCGTTTCCTCAGATTTTACAAGAACTAATTGAGATAAAATGTTCAAATTTGGTACAGAAGTTCAGATAAGGTCAAGAAATTTTTATAAAATGTATTTTTATCAAATAGATTTGATTTTCATAAAAGGATTTGAGAATTACGCCAAAGATACGCCCAAGATGTGCAGCGTTCTCCTAGCGTTCCCCAGTGTTTTTAAAATTTGATATACAGGCTCAGCTGAGGTTTAAAAATGTTGTATTGGAGGAGTTTTGAAATAACACCTAAAATCGGCGGTTTTGTTTAGCTGGAAAGAGCCTGAAAGTCTGTATTTGACGGGTGGAAGTAAGCTGAAATGGAGAATGCAGGCGAGCGAAGCGAGTTCAATCTGTTGTTATCAATCCTGGATGATGCAATCGGGGCCCGGGGGGGGGAGTCCCTTGGCTAGTCGAATAAGGCAAGCGGAGCGAGTCTGCCGGCTAGTGTAAAAATTAAAATAAAAATCAATTTGAATCTAAATTTTTTATTTCCTGTAAAAAGTTTTCATTTTTTATTTCGGAATTTCTAAAAAGATTCATATTTTGCTATTCATTTGACAATTTATTCATTTTCAAAAGTATAACAATTTCAATGGTATTTTTAATATCAGAGTGAATAAGCAAAAGTGATGGTTTATAAAATGGAAAATATTATAAGTTGAATCCAACTTCTCAATTATTTTGATACAAATTCACAAACTCCAATCCTAGCACAAATTTATTCACATTCTGTAATCAAGTACCACAAATACAACTCAGCTTTTAAAAAATTGAAAACATACATTTTTAGACGTACATTTGAAACTTAATATGAAACCAATAGCCTACGGTACTGTTTTTAAAATAAGACTTGCAAGTATCTGTACTTTGTGATTACACTCCGTCTATTTTTTCCCATACGTTTGAACATTTTGTTTTGCTTTTACAGAGAACAATCCGTGGATAACCCAAGATTTGCTCAGTGTCTTAAAGAAAGTAAGTAAAGAGAATAATCATCTGTTAATTCTCAAGTACTAAATAAGTATTTACTTGATAACTGATGATCAAGATTTTCTAAGCGTCCCAATATTATGTTAATTTATATTATGCTAAGACTGGGTTGAACGGAGTTAATCATTCATAACATTCATCTCTAATTGCTTTTTACAGACATGTATTATATCTTGAGATATAATAACATCCTGACGTATCCTTGTGCGGTCCATTATGCACTAAAGAATTACATGATGAGTTTTTATCGTATTATGAGCTCATATTAAATTTGAATAAAATTCCATTGGAAATAGAAATGAAAATAAATCACAGTCATGTAGACCGTGCAGTTATCTGGCACCTAAAGTGATATATTTTTATCTTTTTTACGTAATGATTTCAACTAATCAGCATGCAAGAAACTTACTATGACATATTTATTTTTAAATTTAGTAATATTGGTTCCTTGTATCTTGTTACAGTTCGCCGGAGAGTACAGGATAAGCATGGGGATATTGCCGACTGGAAGTACCACATTTGTTCTGAAAACAATTTCCCCACTGCTGCCGGTCTAGCTTCCTCTGCAGCCGGCTATGCCTGCTTAGGTAAATTGAAAATAATTAATTTTAATTAATCTCCTTAGTATTATCCAATAAACTTCATGTACAGAATATAACACATTAATATTGCAAGACATCTTACTACTCTGAGGGTTTTTTCATCTTTGACTCCTTATTTATTTTTATGTTCTATATCATCTTCGCTCCAGTCTATTTTCTTCATCTACTTCTTCCTTCTGATTATTTCTATTAGTTTCTTCACTTTTTACAATTTTTGTTGTTTTTCCTCTCGTTTGTCTTTCTTTTCAAATTGATTTCGTTTATCAACATTCACAGTTATCTTCTTTCTTGTCTCACATTCTTCCTCCCTCTTCTTCTCTACCTCTAGCTTCTCTTATAACTCCTTCGACTTCTCCTCCTCATTATAATAATAACTACTCGACTGGGCACAACTTAGCATGATTCACAACACAGCAGAATATTATGCAGCACAACACAATTGAAAATAAAATCAACTCAAAATGAGGTTCACGTTTCAAAATTAGTGGAAATGATAGGAAGGCTTAGTTGTCACATTTCTTTTTTTACCACCTGATATAGTATATAGCTGGGATTTAAGTCATTTCAGTAGGGCTATATATGACCTAATATTAATAGTTGATTTTTTAATAATGATCATCCCATTTCATATATTACAAAAATCAAGAAATTGTATTTTATTCAACTTATTTTATACCACTATATTATGCGTGTTTTTGGCATTAAGTGAAATGAGTAAATAAATGAATAATATAAATAAATTTTCGTAATTCAGATTAAATATTTTTGTAGTACATTATAGTTCTTCTTAGTCTAAAAATACAACATAATTTGACATTATACAGTTCAATAGTGCGATATAAGTACATATTTGACAGTGATTAATTCATGATATTCTAGCTGATTCTGCGTTTTCAAATTAAATGATCATGAGCCACTGTAGTGAATCGAACAATTTTATCTCTTTGCTATTAGCGCCGGAGATATCAAGTTGGAAAACTTCCAGTAGTCATGATTAACAAAGATTACTACAACTTAAAATTAGAATACTTGCGACCCTAAAATGCTGGCCAACTGTAGTGGGGCTGAGTGCCCACGTTTAAAGCGCAACGTTTGCAAGAGATGTGTCACCAAGGCTTGTTGTGGATAGCCAAATGAATGAGTGATGTGACACAACACGTGATAATGGTGGCGCTCGGCAACTTGTGCACAGGATGCAGTGTGGCAGCTTACATGATTCGGTCTTGAGAGACTGGTCCAACACAGCGCCGCGTGCTTGTCTGGGGTCCAGTTAACCTTGAAATGAATGAAGATCTATTAATACGAACAATGCTAATACAATAGTTAATGTCAAAAATTGGACCCTAAACTAAGGCGTCAATGTTAAAGATCGATATTTTTTTTTTTTTTTTATACAAATTTAAAAAAGTTTGAGTTGACCAGGGGGCATTAGATAATGAGTTGTCCCCAGTCAATGGCCTGATCTGGCTGAAGGAGGACCAATTTTACATGTGTGATCTGTGCCACTGAATGAAATAATAGTGGACTGTAAGAAATGCTTTTGTAAATAAAAAATGTTAAGATGTATGAATTGTATATTTATTGTACTACTGCACAAATCCAACATGCTAAAAAATGAATGATAATTTATAATAAAACTGGTAGCTGGGAAAGACGCCAAATAAAAGTAAGGTTTAAGTAAAACAGTTCAATAGATTTATTGTATACTTTGAGAAACGTGACATATTGTCTTAGATTTAGGAAATGCCACACAGGGCAGTTGACTGACGAGATACGAATAATTGACTCAATAGTCAGGAGTACAAAACAATAAAAATGACATAATAAAAAATTGAGACAATCAGTTGAAATATGATAAATTGACTCAATGATCATGAGTACAAAACAATAAAAATGACATAATAAAAAATTGAGACAATCAGTTGAAATATGATAAATTGACTCAATAATCATGAGTACAAAACAATAAAAATGACATAATAAAAAATTGAGACAATCAGTTGAAATATGATAAATTGACTCAATAATCATGAGTACAAAACAATAAAAATGACATAATAAAAAATTGAGACAATCAGTTGAAATATGATAAATTGACTCAATAATCATGAGTACAAAACAATAAAAATGACATAATAAAAAATTGAGACAATCAGTTGAAATATGATAAATTGACTCAATAATCATGAGTACAAAACAATAAAAATGACATAATAAAAAATTGAGACAATCAGTTGAAATATGATAAATTGACTCAATAATCATGAGTACAAAACAATAAAAATGACATAATAAAAAATTGAGACAATCAGTTGAAATATGATAAATTGACTCAATAATCATGAGTACAAAACAATAAAAATGACATAATAAAAAATTGAGACAATCAGTTGAAATATGATAAATTGACTCAATAATCATGAGTACAAAACAATAAAAATGACATAATAAAAAATTGAGACAATCAGTTGAAATATGATAAATTGACTCAATAATCATGAGTACAAAACAATAAAAATGACATAATAAAAAATTGAGACAATCAGTTGAAATATGATAAATTGACTCAATAATCATGAGTACAAAACAATAAAAATGACATAATAAAAAATTGAGACAATCAGTTGAAATATGATAAATTGACTCAATAATCATGAGTACAAAACAATAAAAATGACATAATAAAAAATTGAGACAATCAGTTGAAATATGATAAATTGACTCAATAATCATGAGTACAAAACAATAAAAATGACATAATAAAAAATTGAGACAATCAGTTGAAATATGATAAATTGACTCAATAATCATGAGTACAAAACAATAAAAATGACATAATAAAAAATTGAGACAATCAGTTGAAATATGATAAATTGACTCAATAATCATGAGTACAAAACAATAAAAATGACATAATAAAAAATTGAGACAATCAGTTGAAATATGATAAATTGACTCAATAATCATGAGTACAAAACAATAAAAATGACATAATAAAAAATTGAGACAATCAGTTGAAATATGCAACACATAAACTTGAAAGTAACGTAGCTGAAGATTCACTGAATTTGAATTGAATGAACCGTCCAAAAGTTAGGCACGGTGAATGAAATGCAAAGTTAATTGAGTTGGCTACGGCCAAAAATCACAACACTGATGCTAAGTGAATGTCTGAATAGACAACCATCCAAATGCTTGGCATGGTGAATGAAATGTAACAAATGTTCGTAGATCACTAAAAGAACTGATTGAAACTGATACACCATCTACGGGGTAGACATGAAAATTGCTAATACTTCGATCTAGCAATGAATGATTAGGTAGCTAGCTGACTAACCTAACAAAACGGATACAGAGCAGAACGTCTGACTGCACCGTGAAATGATGAGAGTGTGATCTTGGAATGCAAGCAACACACCAGTAATAATGTC
The DNA here is from genome assembly GCF_014356525.2 of Nilaparvata lugens. NCBI lineage: Eukaryota > Metazoa > Arthropoda > Insecta > Hemiptera > Delphacidae > Nilaparvata > Nilaparvata lugens. Next base: position 28,028,363 of record NC_052505.1, on the reverse strand, counting down.
CCGCGAGACCAGAATTACTTCAATGAAACGAATGAATGCGAAATTGGGCCTCAAGCCCTACCAAAAATGCCTACCGCAAATGAATGTTCAGTTCAATCATATAACTTGTTGCTGAATGTTGAATGTTCTGGAAACTTGATTTTCATAATCAGTAATATAAAAATGATTTGAGTTCTCACACTGAGAAGTGAATAAATTTAAATTGAAGATAAAAATTCGAAGCACTCGTGACGAATGAAACGTGCTCTGACATACCAAATACTGAGATTGAAGATATTTCACAAACTAACGAACCGAAAATACTGAAACTTTATCGAAGCACTGGAAGAAACATTCTACGTTGAATAAACATGAATTTAAAACTTGAGAATTGAAAATTTTGAATTGAAAGCGACGAAAATTGAAGAACGGAAAAAAGCTGATGTGAACTGTTACGCCATTGCTGTGTGTAGAAGGAAACAGGAAAGTGCATGCACGAATTGCGTTGTAAGAAACTACGTATAGCCACGTCGATGAAAAAGATATGCGTAAAAAACGTCTAGACACGGTAGGAAATACTCCAAAATAATATTAAATAATACCAAAATGTACAATAAAATTAATGTACAAATGTAGCATGACAAAAAACTGATGTAATCCGTGAACTGCAGAAAACACAGTGAAAGTGGACCGATGACAAAGTGACTTGCGCACTAACGCGACAAGTTGGGACAAGAACACAATGCATAGTGCGAAATCTGACATAAACCTGGCCCCCTTGAGGCCTGCAGGGTCTCAAAAGAGAGACATACGAGAGAACAAAAAAGAAACGGAGATTATGTCGGATGAGCAATGCTGAATTAATCAGAAAATTCCTCGTCGAGTGGAAGCGGTGCAATGCTAGAAATAGCCCGCTTGAAAGTGCCTGATGCGGTGCGAACGGTGACCACCCGTACCTTGTTGTCCTTCCCTGGATGAACGGCCGTGATGCGCGCAAGTTTCCATACCGAAGGTGACGTACCCGTGTCCTTGAGAATAACCACAGCACCAATCTGCAGGTTTTCAGATTCAGAGCTCCACTTGCTCTTCCTTTGAAGTGTGACTAGAAACTCAGCAGACCAACGATCCCAGAGTTCCTGAGTGATCAGTGCTAACTGACGCCAGCGTGAACGGTGATCGATGTGAGTGGTGGTTGGTGTGTGGAACGGCAGTGCGGTGAGCGGACGACCAACCAAAAAATGCCCAGGAGACAAGTATGCTAAATCTTGAGGGTCCTCAGACAGAGGCACAAGAGGCCGGGAGTTGAGGATAGCTTCAATCTGTGCAGACAGCGTGGAAAGCTCTTCAAAATTCAAAATCTTATTCAAAGTGACCACTCTGAAAATTCGTTTAAAATTTTTTACAGCGTTTTCCCATAGACCTCCAAAATGAGGAGCCCTGGGAGGGATGAAATGCCAACCAATGTTGAAAACGGCGGCAAAGTTGTGAATTTCAGACTGAATAGCAGAATCTGAAAGAAATGCATGTAACTCATTGAGTTCATTGTGAGCGCCAACAAACGTTGTAGCATTGTCTGAATGAATGGCAAAAGGGATGCCACGACGAGCAGAGAACCTGATGAGTGCGGCAATGAAGGCCTTTGTTGAAAGCTCGGAGACCACCTCTACGTGAACTGCGCGCGTTACCATGCAAATAAACAAAGCAAGGTAAGCCTTGGAGAAATTGCGCGACTTTGAGCCACCAAGACGAATTGAAAGAGGACCTGCGTAGTCAACTCCACAATTATAAAATGGAAAATCCGGTTGTACACGAACTGCGGGAAGATGCCCCATGATTTGCTCGGAACGAAACGTAGAGAAACGAAAACACATTTTGCAACCCTTTATTACACTCTTGATGATGCGACGGGTGGATGGTATCCAAAAACGTTGTCGAATACTGGCCATAGTGACCTGAACGCCAGCATGTTGAAGACGTCTATGAAATGAGACAATGAGCGCACGCGTGAACCTATGTTTAGCTGGCAATAAGATTTGATGTTTATAGTCGAATGGAATATCTGCCTCCCGAAGACGACCACCTACTCTCAGAAGATTGTCAGTATGAATAAATGGAGAGAGTGACTTGATAGAACTATTGGAGGGCAGCTCCTTACCCTGACGCAAAGATTTCAAATCGTCGGCAAAAACATCTGATTGAATGTCTTGAATGATGCGCAATTCAGCAGCTTGAATTTCCTGAACCGACAGTTCAACAGATTGCTGAGATGCTGGTTCACGGCAATGCTTCAAATTATGAATGAAACGAAGAATGTAAGCAGCAATGCGAACTAATTTGTGATATGATGAAATTTTTGACGATAAATCTGAAAACAATGAAGTTGTTGAACAAGTGACAAGCGAGATTTTAGGCTGTGAAATGATTACATTCGATGAAATCTCCTTCCAGGTTGAGGGTGAATTTGCTAGCCATGATGGTCCATTCCACCACAACTTACTAGAAACCAAAATGTTAGGTGAGCAACCCCTAGAAACCAGGTCGGCAGGATTGTCTGCTGTGCGTACATGATTCCAATGGAAATTAGAAGTGGTGTTTTGAATCTCTGAGATTCTGGTTGAAACGAAAATATCAGAACGATTTGGCATGACCTTCAGCCAATCACACACTATTTTTGAGTCGGTCCATAAATAGACTCCTGAAAAAACAAGTTTTGCAGCGCTGATTACTTTGTTGACTAGACGTGATGCTAATAGAGCGGCTTGTAATTCTAACCGTGGGATTGTTAACAATGGGTTGAGAGACGCCAACTTCGATTTTGAGGTGAGTAATTGAGTCTTGACTCCAGTTGGTGATTCACTGCGTATGTATAGACAAGCACCATATGCGGCGATACTGGCATCGCAGAACGCATGTAATTCCAAAGAGGCATCAACGTCATGAGGTAAGACACAGCGTGGAATTGAAATGTTGGAAATACTTGGTAATTGATGTAGAATTGCTAACCATTCCTCCAATAAATCCTGAGGAAGTTTCTGATCCCAGTCAATTTTTAATAACCAGAGTTTTTGAAATAAAATTTTTGGTAGGATGACAACCGGAGAGATTAGACCAAGCGGATCAAAAATGCTGGATATGCAAGAGAGAAATTCCCTTTTTGTGAATGATTTTTTGGGTAAAACTTCTGAAACACTAGATGAAATGAGGAGAACATCCGAAGTGGCATTCCAAATGAGGCCTAGAGCCTTGACAACGCTATCATTAGAATCGGATAGAGGTTTTGACGAAACTGTCTCAATCAAATGTGACGGAATAGTAGATAATAATTCACTAGAATTAGAAAGCCACTTTCTAAGCTCAAAACCACCTCCCTGCAGTGTAGCAATCAGCTGTTGAACCAGAGGAATAGCTTCTTCAAGAGATGAACACCCTGAAATAAGATCATCAACGTAAAAGCCATTTTTGATAGTGATGGAAACTGGTGAATCTGGTTGACAGTCTATATCAGCAAGATGATTGAGTGTACGTGTTGCTAAAAAGGCAGCAGGTGCAGTTCCATAGCTGACAGTATTCAGAACGAATTCCTGAATAGGTTGGTTGATGTCTGCTCGCCAAAAAATACGTTGGAAGTTACGATCATCAGGATGCAGCAAAATCTGACGATACATTTTAGTCACATCTGAAATAAATGCTATTCGATGCGTACGAAATCGCAAAACAATGTCAAAAAGTTCAGGTTGAACTGTATAACCTATATGCAGTACTTCGTTGAGAGAAACGCCGGTATTAGATTTTGCCGACGCATCAAATACTACTCGAAGTTTGGTAGTTGTAGAATCAGGCTTGAAGACTGGGTGATGCGGAATGTGGAAACATTTGTCAAATGGTTGCGAGGGTGGAACTGGAGACATGTGTCCCAATGATTGATACTCATCCATGAATGCCGTATACTGCTCCTTCAATTCAGGATTAGCAGCCAATCTTTTTTCCAGTGAATGGAAACGGTTAAGAGCTTGGAAACGAGATTGACCTAGAGTGTGAAATGACTCTTTTTTGGGAAGAGCCACAGAAAATCTGCCGTCTGAGGCACGCTCGACATTGGCAAGATAATGCTGTTCAATCTTTCGGTGCTCAGCTGTTAGATTGTCCTTAGGAAGAACTTCTTCAAGCTTCCAAAATTTTTCCATCTGATTGGAAATCTCACAAGTAGAAATGAAGTTGGAATGAACAGAAGGTTCTATCTGAGATGAATGCGTGGACAAGACAGCACCCCAAACCACCCAACCTAGTTTGGTGCCTTGCAAAATGCAGTCAGATGAAATTTGAATTTGACCGAATGTCAATATGGAAGCATAGACTGAAACGCTCAAAAGAAGATCGATTCCCTGAGAAAGGTGAAAAGCAGGATCAGCAAGCTGAATGTGAGTGGGCAAACTAAGTTTTGAAATATCAATTCCTACTGGTGGAAGACTGGGTGTAATTTTGTCGGCAATAATGCAAGAGACCTTTCTAGACCATGTGCGATCAGAAGAAAACACTTCCACAGATGTGGAATACATCGGTGCTGTATTGATGCCAGAAACTGTATGTATAGTATTGTTATGACAAGTTGAAACTAAAGACAACCGTGAAGCAAGATGTTTGGAAATGAAACAGGTGTCACTACCTGTGTCCAACAACGTGCGACACAAAATAGGTTGACCAACCTTATTATAGACTACTACCTCTGCAGTAGGCATGATGGATACTGTTGAATTTTTGTTGCCATCATATGTGTGACTGGAATTACTAACTACTTGACCAGCGGCTGGAATCGGCGACCTAGCAGATGACTCTACAGTTGAATTCAATGACTGTTCAGAAGTAGATGCGACAACTGATGATGAAGCGAGCGGCGACGTGCGGAGGTTGACTGCCGGCTGTGAACCACAACTGCAGCTGTGAAGATGTGCTGAACGACTGCTGTTGGAGGAAATTGTAGTATTCCTTAATTGAACACTGTTGGCATTTGCTGTAGCCTTAGAGCCAGATGACGTAAATTGAAATGATGCACCGTGCAAAATGGAATGATGTGCCTTGCCACACTGCTTACATGCACCAAAGCATTGGTGTCCTGTTGAAAATGGGCGGAGACAATTGAAGCACAAGTGCTTTTTGCGTACTGCGTCAACACGAGCTTGTGGCTGTAGATTTGACAGCTGAGAACAAGTGAAGACAGAATGTGCTGAGTTGTTACAATACAAGCAAGCATTGGGACGTTGAAATACCGAATTGGGTGTAGCAGTACTGCGACTGTTGTTGAATGATGAATTGGATGTTCCAATACTACGATTGTTAGAGTTGAAAGAAAGAGCTGCCGATCTGCTGGGCTGCTGCTGGTTAGCCCTAGGATTGACCTGAGCTGAGTGATTCAAATTAAGTGACACAGCTTGTGACACTTTATGTTGGGACTCCATAAAGTTCCAGAGATTGTCAATAGAAACATCATCCATAGTAGAGTTGTATCGCTCCCAATCACGTAGGGTAGCAATATCAAAACGAGACACAGTGACATACATGAACAGAAGGTCTTTAACATCTATACCTAAATCAAGTGCTTCTAAAGCAAAAATGTTTGTTTTTTGATGGTCAATAAGACTGCGCCAAGATTGTGCTGATTTTGAATTGAGTTGCGGTGGGTTCAAGATTGCCGAAACATGTCGATCAGCAATAAGTATTGGATTGTCGTACCTGGTTTTCAACAAATTCCAAGCTAAAGTGAAATCACCTGGTGGTGCATTGGCGATTCTATTCAACGCTTCGCCGGATAATACCTGTTTGAGATATTGAAACTTTGCACTGTTATCAACTGAATCATTATCAACTATAATACTAGTAAATGCAGAACGAAAATTCAACCAATTTTCAAAATCACCATTAAAACGAGGTAATGGTATTTCTGGTAATTTGAAACCTTGTGAAAATTGAATAGGTCGTGGAGTGGGGGCATGCACTAATGCAGGTTCAACGAGAACCCTATTGGCCTCTTCAAAGGCTGCCAGATTGGCCTTGATTCTAGAAGTAATGTTAATAAAATTTTTTGAAATTTCATAATGAATAGTTTTGTCTCCATTGGGATCCCCTTCGTCTAAGCTATCCTTGATATTAACATAGGCATGTCGAAGGGTATCAATTTCCTCTTTGACAGTGATTAATTCATGATATTCTAGCTGATTTCTAGGCGTTTCAAAATTAAACTGATCAATGAGCCACTGTAGGTGATCAAACAGATTTTTTCTCTTTGCTATTAGCGCCGAGATATCAGTTGGAAGAACTTCAGTAGCCATGATTACAAAGATTACTACAACTTAAAATTAGAATACTTGCGACCCTAAAATGCTGCCAACTGTAGTTGTGCGTGTGCCCACGTTTAAAGCGCAAACGTTTGCAAGAAGATGTGTCACCAAGGCTTGTGTGGAGAGCCAAATGAACTGAGTGATGTGACACCAAGCAAGTGATAATGGTGGCGCTCGAGCAACTTGTGCACAGGATGCAGTGTGGCAGCTTACAATGATTCAGGTCTTGAGAAACTGGTACCAACACGAGCGCAGCGTGCTTGTCTGGGGTCCAGTTAACCTTGAAATGAATGAGAATCTATTAATACAAACAATGCTAATACAATAGTTAATGTCAAAAATTGGACCCTAAACTAAGGCGTCAATGTTAAAGATCAGGATGATTTTTTTTTTTTTTTACAAATTTAAAAAAGTTTGAGTTGACCAGGGGTCATTAGATAATGAGTTGTCCCAGGTCACTGGCCTTGATCTGGCCGAAGGAGGACCATTTTAACATGTGTGATCTGTGCCACTGAATGAAATAATAGTGGACTGTAAGAAATGCTTTTGTAAATAAAAATGTTAAGATGTATGAATTGTATATTTATTGTACTACTGCACAAATCCAACATGCTAAAAAATGAATGATAATTTATAATAAAACTGGTAGCTGGGAAAGACGCCAAATAAAAGTAAGGTTTAAGTAAAACAGTTCAATAGATTTATTGTATACTTTGAGAAACGTGACATATTGTCTTAGATTTAGGAAATGCCACACAGGGCAGTTGACTGACGAGATACGAATAATTGACTCAATAGTCAGGAGTACAAAACAATAAAAATGACATAATAAAAAATTGAGACAATCAGTTGAAATATGATAAATTGACTCAATAATCATGAGTACAAAACAATAAAAATGACATAATAAAAAATTGAGACAATCAGTTGAAATATGATAAATTGACTCAATAATCATGAGTACAAAACAATAAAAATGACATAATAAAAAATTGAGACAATCAGTTGAAATATGATAAATTGACTCAATAATCATGAGTACAAAACAATAAAAATGACATAATAAAAAATTGAGACAATCAGTTGAAATATGATAAATTGACTCAATAATCATGAGTACAAAACAATAAAAATGACATAATAAAAAATTGAGACAATCAGTTGAAATATGATAAATTGACTCAATAATCATGAGTACAAAACAATAAAAATGACATAATAAAAAATTGAGACAATCAGTTGAAATATGATAAATTGACTCAATAATCATGAGTACAAAACAATAAAAATGACATAATAAAAAATTGAGACAATCAGTTGAAATATGATAAATTGACTCAATAATCATGAGTACAAAACAATAAAAATGACATAATAAAAAATTGAGACAATCAGTTGAAATATGATAAATTGACTCAATAATCATGAGTACAAAACAATAAAAATGACATAATAAAAAATTGAGACAATCAGTTGAAATATGATAAATTGACTCAATAATCATGAGTACAAAACAATAAAAATGACATAATAAAAAATTGAGACAATCAGTTGAAATATGATAAATTGACTCAATAATCATGAGTACAAAACAATAAAAATGACATAATAAAAAATTGAGACAATCAGTTGAAATATGATAAATTGACTCAATAATCATGAGTACAAAACAATAAAAATGACATAATAAAAAATTGAGACAATCAGTTGAAATATGATAAATTGACTCAATAATCATGAGTACAAAACAATAAAAATGACATAATAAAAAATTGAGACAATCAGTTGAAATATGATAAATTGACTCAATAATCATGAGTACAAAACAATAAAAATGACATAATAAAAAATTGAGACAATCAGTTGAAATATGATAAATTGACTCAATAATCATGAGTACAAAACAATAAAAATGACATAATAAAAAATTGAGACAATCAGTTGAAATATGATAAATTGACTCAATAATCATGAGTACAAAACAATAAAAATGACATAATAAAAAATTGAGACAATCAGTTGAAATATGATAAATTGACTCAATAATCATGAGTACAAAACAATAAAAATGACATAATAAAAAATTGAGACAATCAGTTGAAATATGATAAATTGACTCAATAATCATGAGTACAAAACAATAAAAATGACATAATAAAAAATTGAGACAATCAGTTGAAATATGATAAATTGACTCAATAATCATGAGTACAAAACAATAAAAATGACATAATAAAAAATTGAGACAATCAGTTGAAATATGATAAATTGACTCAATAATCATGAGTACAAAACAATAAAAATGACATAATAAAAAATTGAGACAATCAGTTGAAATATGATAAATTGACTCAATAATCATGAGTACAAAACAATAAAAATGACATAATAAAAAATTGAGACAATCAGTTGAAATATGATAAATTGACTCAATAATCATGAGTACAAAACAATAAAAATGACATAATAAAAAATTGAGACAATCAGTTGAAATATGATAAATTGACTCAATAATCATGAGTACAAAACAATAAAAATGACATAATAAAAAATTGAGACAATCAGTTGAAATATGATAAATTGACTCAATAATCATGAGTACAAAACAATAAAAATGACATAATAAAAAATTGAGACAATCAGTTGAAATATGATAAATTGACTCAATAATCATGAGTACAAAACAATAAAAATGACATAATAAAAAATTGAGACAATCAGTTGAAATATGATAAATTGACTCAATAATCATGAGTACAAAACAATAAAAATGACATAATAAAAAATTGAGACAATCAGTTGAAATATGATAAATTGACTCAATAATCATGAGTACAAAACAATAAAAATGACATAATAAAAAATTGAGACAATCAGTTGAAATATGATAAATTGACTCAATAATCATGAGTACAAAACAATAAAAATGACATAATAAAAAATTGAGACAATCAGTTGAAATATGATAAATTGACTCAATAATCATGAGTACAAAACAATAAAAATGACATAATAAAAAATTGAGACAATCAGTTGAAATATGCAACACATAAACTTGAAAGTAACGTAGCTGAAGATTCACTGAATTTGAATTGAATGAACCGTCCAAAAGTTAGGCACGGTGAATGAAATGCAAAGTTAATTGAGTTGGCTACGGCCAAAAATCACAACACTGATGCTAAGTGAATGTCTGAATAGACAACCATCCAAATGCTTGGCATGGTGAATGAAATGTAACAAATGTTCGTAGATCACTAAAAGAACTGATTGAAACTGATACACCATCTACGGGGTAGACATGAAAATTGCTAATACTTCGATCTAGCAATGAATGATTAGGTAGCTAGTTGACTAACCTAACAAAACGGATACAGAGCAGAACGTCTGACTGCACCGTGAAATGATGAGAGTGTGATCTTGGAATGCAAGCAACACACCAGTAATAATGTCCCGCGAGACCAGAATTACTTCAATGAAACGAATGAATGCGAAATTGGGCCTCAAGCCCTACCACAAAATGCCTACCGCAAATGAATGTTCAGTTCAATCATAAACTTGTTGCTGAATGTTGAATGTTCTGGAAACTTGATTTTCATAATCAGTAATATAAAAATGATTTGAGTTCTCACACTGAGAAGTGAATAAATTTAAATTGAAGATAAAAATTCGAAGCACTCGTGACGAATGAAACGTGTTGGAACATACCAAATACTGAGATTGAAGATATTTCACAAACTAACGAACCGAAAATACTGAAACTTTATCGAAGCACTGGAAGAAACATTCTACGTTGAATAAACATGAATTTAAAACTTGAGAATTGAAAATTTTGAATTGAAAGCGACGAAAATTGAAGAACGGAAAAAAGCTGATGTGAACTGTTACGCCATTGCTGTGTGAAGAAGGAAACAGGAAAGTGCATGCACGAACCGCGCTGCAAGAAGCCACGCATAGCCACGTCGATGAAAAAGATATGCGTAAAAAACGTCTAGACACGGTAGGAAATACTCCAAAATAATATTAAATAATACCAAAATGTACAATAAAATTAATGTACAAATGTAGCATGACAAAAAACTGATGTAATCCGTGAACTGCAGAAAACACAGTGAAAGTGGACCGATGACAAAGTGACTTGCGCACTAACGCGACAAGTTGGGACAAGAACACAATGCATAGTAGAACTATTACTAAATTTCTTGACACAAAACAAAAATAACTTCACTTAATAGGTCAATTGTCAAGATTAGTGAGTACACTGAAACTTCTCTATAATTCGTAGTTTTGTCATCAAAAACACTAATTAGTTTTCCCATAAAGATAAATACACTGATATGCCATAGTAACTGATAACTCCAGTAATGAGTTCATCGAAAATTATGCTACAGTAACTAATAACTCCAGTGATGAGGAGACCGAAAATCACATCAACTGATGAAGTGAATTGGAAAAAAGGGTGTTGTGATTTATCATTAATAAGCTGGAATATTAATTGCATGCAATTACCATAATTTACCCATTTATTCATAACAGCTAATGCTATTTAAGAATAATCACATATACTGTCCTTAATGCCCCGAACTCAGCTGATTAATATACAAATTTTACATCAACTCACTTTTGTTAATGTCTGTCTGCCTGTTGAGGTATTGTTTGTTTCCACCATAGCCTATATATTTATTAGATAATACAACTTGTGATAGCAATACCTTTAACGTTATAGTAATTGGTATTATTAGTTTAGGGATTTTGAATTCTGATTGTGAATTATTTACCCATACGGAGTGAACTTTAAAGTTCTATGGATTCACATATAATAATATAACTAGAGACACCCTTGGTTGAAGAACTCGCTCATGAACAGTTATATTGATCTCTGAAATCTTTTACAAGTATCTCAAATTAATATTTAACAACATTTTTCTAATATTCATTCATAGAGGCTATATTATGAATTAATTATGGGCAATGATCTCGGTTTTATTTATAACAAGTAATATTGTCATCGTCAATACACGCCAATCAGTCATTGGCCGTTTCAACACTACAATTTCTCGTCACGGTACCGGTTTTTTTTCCGATGTCCGAAGGGCTAATTGGGGTGACATATTGACAATGAGATCTGTTTATAAATGCTGTACGAGGTCTACTGTTCACAGAACTACTAGCTACAAGTATTCAACTGAAGAAGTCGGAAATAGACATTTCATTTTACTCATGGAAGACACCCACCCTTATCCATCTACTTCAACGTCTATGAAGATAACAATATCAAAGAAACAGAGTTGAAAGTACAAAGACATAGAGATGGAAATTTAGAAGTGAATGAATAATTGTTATAATTCAATTACTCAGGTATATTAAAACTGACTACTTTTTTTAGCATTTACCTGATTAATATTACTGCAATCATTATGTTTAAAATTCAAATTTGCGTTGGGTTGCTGTCACTCGGCTGCTCTCTGCACCTATTTTCTCGAATCATGCAATAACTTCAAAAGAATGACGTCAACAAACTTGGTGACTCAACACATCTGTCTCGTTTTTCAACTGACAATGGCAAACTCTCCCGATCAGCTGTTTTCAACTGACGATGAAAAACTCTCTTGATCAACTGTTTTCAACTGACGACGGAAAACTCTCTCAGTCAGCTGCTACTCGGTTGATGAATATTATTACCGTACCTAATCATTTTTAAGTTCCCTCAGTGAGTTATCCTCAACATGAGTCCTAATCCAAATGATTTCTAAAGTTGAATTCAATGACTGTTCAGAAGTAGATGCGACAACTGATGATGAAGCGAGCGGCGACGTGCGGAGGTTGACTGCCGGCTGTGAACCACAACTGCAGCTGTGAAGATGTGCTGAACGACTGCTGTTGGAGGAAATTGTAGTATTCCTTAATTGAACACTGTTGGCATTTGCTGTAGCCTTAGAGCAAGATGACGTAAATTGAAATGATGCACCGTGCAAAATGGAATGATGTGCCTTGCCACACTGCTTACATGCACCAAAGCATTGGTGTCCTGTTGAAAATGGGCGGAGACAATTGAAGCACAAGTGCTTTTTGCGTACTGCGTCAACACGAGCTTGTGGCTGTAGATTTGACAGCTGAGAACAAGTGAAGACAGAATGTGCTGAGTTGTTACAATACAAGCAAGCATTGGGACGTTGAAATACCGAATTGGGTGTAGCAGTACTGCGACTGTTGTTGAATGATGAATTGGATGTTCCAATACTACGATTGTTAGAGTTGAAAGAAAGAGCTGCCGATCTGCTGGGCTGCTGCTGGTTAGCCCTAGGATTGACCTGAGCTGAGTGATTCAAATTAAGTGACACAGCTTGTGACACTTTATGTTGGGACTCCATAAAGTTCCAGAGATTGTCAATAGAAACATCATCCATAGTAGAGTTGTATCGCTCCCAATCACGTAGGGTAGCAATATCAAAACGAGACACAGTGACATACATGAACAGAAGGTCTTTAACATCTATACCTAAATCAAGTGCTTCTAAAGCAAAAATGTTTGTTTTTTGATGGTCAATAAGACTGCGCCAAGATTGTGCTGATTTTGAATTGAGTTGCGGTGGGTTCAAGATTGCCGAAACATGTCGATCAGCAATAAGTATTGGATTGTCGTACCTGGTTTTCAACAAATTCCAAGCTAAAGTGAAATCACCTGGTGGTGCATTGGCGATTCTATTCAACGCTTCGCCGGATAATACCTGTTTGAGATATTGAAACTTTGCACTGTTATCAACTGAATCATTATCAACTATAATACTAGTAAATGCAGAACGAAAATTCAACCAATTTTCAAAATCACCATTAAAACGAGGTAATGGTATTTCTGGTAATTTGAAACCTTGTGAAAATTGAATAGGTCGTGGAGTGGGGGCATGCACTAATGCAGGTTCAACGAGAACCCTATTGGCCTCTTCAAAGGCTGCCAGATTGGCCTTGATTCTAGAAGTAATGTTAATAAAATTTTTTGAAATTTCATAATGAATAGTTTTGTCTCCATTGGGATCCCCTTCGTCTAAGCTATCCTTGATATTAACATAGGCATGTCGAAGGGTATCAATTTCCTCTTTGACAGTGATTAATTCATGATATTCTAGCTGATTTCTAGGCGTTTCAAAATTAAACTGATCAATGAGCCACTGTAGGTGATCAAACAGATTTTTTCTCTTTGCTATTAGCGCCGAGATATCAGTTGGAAGAACTTCAGTAGCCATGATTACAAAGATTACTACAACTTAAAATTAGAATACTTGCGACCCTAAAATGCTGCCAACTGTAGTTGTGCGTGTGCCCACGTTTAAAGCGCAAACGTTTGCAAGAAGATGTGTCACCAAGGCTTGTGTGGAGAGCCAAATGAACTGAGTGATGTGACACCAAGCAAGTGATAATGGTGGCGCTCGAGCAACTTGTGCACAGGATGCAGTGTGGCAGCTTACAATGATTCAGGTCTTGAGAAACTGGTACCAACACGAGCGCAGCGTGCTTGTCTGGGGTCCAGTTAACCTTGAAATGAATGAGAATCTATTAATACAAACAATGCTAATACAATAGTTAATGTCAAAAATTGGACCCTAAACTAAGGCGTCAATGTTAAAGATCAGGATGATTTTTTTTTTACAAATTTAAAAAGTTTGAGTTGACCAGGGGTCATTAGATAATGAGTTGTCCCAGGTCACTGGCCTTGATCTGGCCGAAGGAGGACCATTTTAACATGTGTGATCTGTGCCACTGAATGAAATAATAGTGGACTGTAAGAAATGCTTTTGTAAATAAAAAATGTTAAGATGTATGAATTGTATATTTATTGTACTACTGCACAAATCCAACATGCTAAAAAATGAATGATAATTTATAATAAAACTAGTAGCTGGGAAAGACGCCAAATAAAAGTAAGGTTTAAGTAAAACAGTTCAATAGATTTATTGTATACTTTGAGAAACGTGACATATTGTCTTGAATTTGACCAGCCAGTTTCCATGAAATCATGTCGGTTGTAAGTCAGTTACACACACATTGATTTTTGGACGTTCCACTTTTTCAATCCCTATCAGAAAAGTAACAGAAACAATCAACATCAATCTGAATGGCCACACAATTTCCTGTGAAAATACAGCAAAATATCTTGGAATGACATTAGATGTAAAACTGAATAGAAGTGGAAGATCACATTGAAATCAAAAGAAAACAGCTTGATATAAAATATGGACATATACAAGGTACCTAGAATACATTTTATTCTAGATAAATGGACAAAAATGTATTGGCTGCTTGGTCGCCAATCCACCCTATCTTTGAGAAACAAGATCATTATCCATACAACCAAATCTTAAAAACAATTTGGGTGTAGGCCTATATGGGATCCACCTATGAGAATATGCCTGTAAAAGTATAACATCAATATGATACAGAATTTTCAAAATAAAGTATTAAGTAATATATGGTCAAAGCGCTCCTTGGTATATCAGAAACAATGACTTGCATAGAGATTTACTCATTCCATCTGTGTCCAGAGAGATAAGTCAATTTACCATGCGCCATGAGTCGAGACTCCATCATCACGTTAACCCTGCGGTAAGCCAACTAGGCTACAACAGAATAAAGATCTTACCAGGAGGCTGAATAGAAGGGAGCTTTTTGAACTAGTTAAAAATCAATTTGTGTATGCAGACTATAATTTTTACCACTCTCCTAATCTCAGAACTACTTGGGTCATTAATGGATGAACTGAAGTTTTATAGTTTTTCATGGTGAGAAATTTTTATTGAAATGAAAATTAAAAAATCCAAATCCTTGGAACGCTAAAAGACAGCTCAACATCTTGATTTGGTGCCGAGATATGCCTACTTGCTTTACGAAACCATTGCAATTTCGATTTCCGGGGTTTTTCGTCTTCATTGACTGGGCTAATATAACATGCTCGAAAAAGCTTGCATTATGTGTGATGCTACTTTTTTAAATATTGTAATAGATAACTAAAAATGATAATAATACTAGGGAAATAGGCGAGCAAAGTGAGCTTCCGGCTAGTTTCAATATAATATTTCCAATGAGATTTTGTCATTGCTGTAGCAAACTGCAAATCATTCAAGTGAGTTTAATAGTTTTGAACATTCAGCAAAAGTATTGCAGATAACAACATCTTTTTGAAGTCATTTCATTAGTGCATCTTGATTCTTGGACTTTTGGGCCTCTTTGGGCTCATGGTGAGTGGGGGTTATAACCTGGAAACCCCCCCCCCCCTTAGCTACGCCACTGCTATTACTTCTTGTCTTTTTTATCTTACAATCTTCAATTTCAAGTATTACTTATTACACAGAGCTTTACAACTAGGTCACTTGGTTATTTATTTATATATTCATTCATTGGATGGAAAAATAACAATATTTTGGCATAAAAAAACAGGCGCTGGCCTTAAACTTCTTCTGTTCCTAAATTTTGTCCAATAATAATTTAATTATTCTTCAACATCAGTTCTTTGAAATCTGAGTGAAGTCCAGAGATACCAACAACTCTGAAAGAGAATCTATAGCAGGATAATAACGCCAACCGTTATTTGAGACATAAAAATATGAAGCGAAGACGGCCGATGGCAGTGTGTGCGCATGCGCGAGTGGCGAAGAAAGTCGCTTAGCTCTAGAGCTAACTGAAAGATGACCCGAGATTACTACCGTTACTAAGGCGACCATGAAATTCTAGCAATAGCCATTCCTCTTTATTGACTTGCCATCTTTAGGTGTTAAATTATTACTCGAACCATCAGAGAATCAATATCATTCAATCCCAGACGACGGACGATCAGGACCAATATTTTTTCAACAAAACAGTGGTAAATTAGAAAAAACCTGTCCGCAGTAATCTATATTACTCTGTGCCGAGCACTATTTTTTAATTCAGGCCTTTTCCCAAG
The DNA here is from genome assembly GCF_014356525.2 of Nilaparvata lugens. Lineage (NCBI taxonomy): Eukaryota > Metazoa > Arthropoda > Insecta > Hemiptera > Delphacidae > Nilaparvata > Nilaparvata lugens. Next base: position 28,012,121 of record NC_052505.1, on the reverse strand, counting down.
TTATAATAGTAAATTTAATACACATGACTAGAGCCATTATTGAAAGTGAGTTAGCGGAATAAATTATTTTTCTCTCTATTATGAACGGCCATGACTTCGAGTTTCCCAGGATAGATATTTAAAAATTGTGGCTCCGAGTCGTCGAGGAATGTAGATTATTATCTCTAAAGCTTGGCCTTCCTGTCGCGACATAGAGTGCGATAAGTTGGAAAACAGCAAGTATTACAATTATAACAATCTAATGATTTTGCAGTTACATTTTGGTCCTAAGGTTCTAGAAGCCACGCGACGATTGGTCAAATTGAAAAAGAACTTTATTCTACCTTTGAGTAATACAACAGTTAAATACAATCACCGTTTCAGAATTTACTAGCAGAAATCTTTCATAGACGCTGCCAGTTTACACTTATTCTATGTATACATTGTATAATAATTATAGAAGTAAAATTTGTTCAATAAAATAAACTACAACTATTATTATCATCTGCGGCCACTACGGTACAATGATGAGAAATGTATAAGAAAATACTGTTTATAGAGAACGAAACTTGGCGTCAAAATTTGGTTCAATTTAGCAGAAAATTTATCGTCGAATAAAACAAAACACAATAATTCAGATGCATAAAACAGTTAAAAATGCAATTCAGAAGCCTTATAATGCACTAATATATTCATGAAGAGATTACAATGAGGTGAAATCTACAATCTGACATGTTAAGATAACACTTGAAATAAACTGTCTAAATCATGTTGTTGAAACAACCAAGGTTTTATAATTTTCGTGAAATTTGTAAGGGAGGTTTACCGCCTGCCATCATTAGGTATAATGTTTTATAGTTTTCGACCTAGATAAACAAAGGATTTTGCAAAAACTGAAGTTTATTCTAGGTAGTCGTGAGATGGAATCCTCTCTTCGTCTTTCAGAATAGCAAGGTTAAAAATCCCCATCATTACGACTACGCAAAAAGAAAATTCTTAATACTTTAAAAGCAAATAAATGCCGAAGTGGGAAAATACACAGTGATTGGAAAAGTGTAAAGGAAGGCTCTCTTCGATTTTTGAAAAGTATTATCCTAATAAAGTGCTTCTGTAATTTTCTGTAGTGGACTGAAATTTACTTTCGCTGCTCCACCCCAGCATATAATACTATATTCTAATTTAGAATTTATTAGAGCGAAATATACGGTGCGGAGGATTTTTATGTTACACAGTTGTCTTACATAGTGAGTTTATACTGTAAACTATAGGCTCGAGTCTTTGACCGCAAGTGGTTTTGTTTTTTATTAGTATGTTCAACTTTCGATTGCTTTCATCAATCAACTTTAAATTTTCTACATATATTCTTTGAACATTATAGAAATCAAGTTCGTTGGCCAACAAAATTTACTCACTCTTCAGTCTTTTTTGGAAATAACAGGATGACATTGAACGTGCATAAGAAGAATATCATTACAAATCACAAATGAGCTGTGAGATGGATTGTTAATTGCATACAATAACGAATAACTCAAAACATCTTTCCTTGACTTCCCACTGCTTCTAATAGAACAGCTGACAGAATATCAGAGGCATTTTCCGTTTGAGCGAGCTCTTTAGCCAGGGTGGCTCACTTACAGAGGCATCTTCCATTTTGAGCGAGTTCTTCAGTCAGGGTGGCTCACTTAGTATACAAACATTTTGGTTAATTAGCTTATTACAAGAAATCAACTTTATTTTTTAATATTTAATAAAGCACAAATTACATACGCTATGGTTATTAAGATATTTGATTCGTTAATTATATTAAGATACTTTAAAATATTTGTGCTGAAAATATGATTTTTCAATTCGAAAAAGTAATCTTGATTATTTGCCGGATTTTCGGTATTTCCAATAGATAGTTTGATTGAATCATCTGATCATAATGTGGGTAAATCCAAGGGTAATAGATAAACTAAACTTTCAAGTGAGAATAATTAGTGACCAAGGTCTCTGGTATCTACAATGCAAAAATTGGTTATTTATTATTATTCAAAGTATGCTGTTTTGGTAGGCCTACAGCAAGAGACTGATATTAGAGCAACAGATGCACAGATGGACAGCACAGACGGACAACAGCAGACAATACAAATGAAGAATCTCTCCCCAGGTGCTCGAATGTTGCAACGCACACAGACATAAGTCTGTCTGCATGCGGGTTTTTGATTTTTTTTCATATCCTCTGTATAAGTCTGCTGGCAAACATTGCTGTGTGCGTTCGCCTTAATAGGAATTTTTGAACTTTGGAAGCACCTTTCGAGTGGATATTGAGAGTTATTGATTTCAAGAGATATTGAGATTCTTCTTCTCAATCTGTCAGCATTCCTTGTAAATATCATCAATGCATTCCATTCAACCGATGCTGACAGTTTGAGGTGATTCTCACCATAGAAATAATATATTTAAGATTTAAAATGTTCAACTGATTAATCGGTTGATTAACTGATTGATTGACTGATTAATTGACTTTTAACTGACTGATTGGTTGATTTGCACAGGCGATCAGCGACAGAGACTTCGCGACATTCGGGGCAGTGACAATGCAGGACAGCAATCAGTTCCACGCAGTCTGCCTGGACACCTATCCTCCCATTGTCTACATGAACGAGACATCTCACGCCATTGTCGATTTTGTGCACAAGTACAACCAGATGGCCAATCAAGTCAAGGTGATTAGAAGACAAGTAATAATATTAAAAGTCATACATTCAAAAACTATCTCATTTCTTATGATATCAATAAAGCATGGCATTTTCATTCAAGAATGTGATTTATTCAAAGAGAATCTCAGCATAGGCGAACCAAATTAAATTCAGGTGCATTTAAAGACAAAGGTTTGAAGGCAGTCAGATTAAATTGAAGAAACTGAGCCAAGAAAACTATTTATTTTGGGAAGCAATTGGCGATTGGCCGGGACCGCTAGTTCAACGTGATCAAGAGAATAATAAGATCTCATTGCAATCAAAAATAATTATGTTCACGTTATAAAGTCAGTGGAGATAATAGGGCGGCATTGTTGACAATTTTCGATCGCCAGCACCATCTATAGTACATAGTTGTAATTCATGTAAAAATAATAATTTTCATTGCATATCTCATTGTAAACCAACTATACTTGAACACCGAACATGAATGTCATATGTTTTCTCCATTTCGCATGTTTGTCTCTGTTAACAGTTGGCGTACACATTCGACGCAGGCCCCAACGCGTGCCTCTTCCTATTGGAGCAGGACGTTGATGACGTCATCGCTCATCTCAGGCACCTTTTCCCGCCTACCGAGAACAGTGCTGCCAACTATGTACGCGGCATTCCTGTCTTTGAGCAGGTGCAGTTGCATAAGGTCAGTGATGCTCTTAAGAGAAGAGTGGGGTTTTGTTAATGCGTAATGATTCGACGACTGCTGGCCAGGTTAGTTGGGACGACTAACGGTAGAACGTGCATGATACACATGTCACCGTACATTGTTGCGTCATCACAACAAAAGCCTTCGAGCAAAACTTTTGAGGTTAGGTTTTTGTATTTCCGATTTCTTGTTACTTATTTTTCTTCGCTGCTCTATTTGAGGATAAATTATTATCCTATCATTACTATTTGTAATTTTCCAGTTGTTTATTTGTTGTTATTGGTTGTTTATTTTATGTTAGAAGCCTCACGCTGATGACAAACCATGCATGATGGAACATGATGAAACACTGAACCCTGAAACCTTCACTCTGCTAGCTCTACCTGGTCGTGGGTTCGAATCCCGCCGGTAGACATAGACGTTAGATCATCTCGTCAAATCACCCACGCACAAGCTAAAAACTCTATGGGCATCAACCGCAATAAAAATGAAAAAAAAACTACGGAAGAATACTTGTTTTCTTATGAATGTGTCCAGTTGTGCATAAAAATAATACTATCGATTCTTATCGCAGTGTTCACACATTGACAAAATTAACAGTATCCTGAGTTGTCTCACGTTTATTCGCAAAGACACAACTACTAAAAATATTAGAACTACAATTTTATTAAATGCATATTTAATAAAATCTACATTGGTTTTTACAGGACATTCAGCCAGTCGGTACACCCCACGAGAAAGGTCAATTGAAGTATATAATACACACCAAAGTAGGAGATGGACCTCAAGTGCTGAATGATGAAAATGAGCATTTACTCATGCCAGACGGGTTACCAAAGTGTTTTATTTAACTAGGAGAATATGTTATTATGATAATTAGTCTTCCAAAGCTCAATTATTAGGTAATCTACAAAATTGAAAATATTAAAATACATTTTTTTTCAATATGAGTGAGAAACAACACCTATGCATTGGAGAATGAATTTCAAGAAGTGAATATGAATTATAATATCGATTATTAATCTAAATCGCAGTAATTTTGTAGTTAAATACCAAAGTATTAAAATGATTAAAAGGTAGGATTGGAATGCTACTAATGGAAGAACTACTTTAGGATTTGTATAGAAAGCATAGAGGCGTACCGAGTTCCGCGTTCTTTAAATGGTCAAATTGATGGCGGTCTAGTTGGATTTCTAATTTAAAGATAGATGAATTTATGAAAAACAAAATACTATCAGAGAACAGTATCTGTAGCTTCAGTCTGTATCTCTCTTTCGTACTAATAATCAATTTCAGTTTCCAAGAACGCGGAACTCACTCACGTCTTGCCGCTCTATGTGAATCTTATTAAGATTCATTTCATTTTAGAAGCTGCTTCATTAGTAATGTATTCTTGAAATGATGTAACAAATATTTTTCCAAATGGAATAAGTTATGAGTACTTTGGTAATTGTTGACTCAATTCCTAGTTAGCCAAATTGTAGCCTGTATTTAATATATTACAATAGTTGTAATTTCCATTGCTAATAGAGATTTTGTAGAACTAGCTGAAATAAAATATAATAACATGATAGCCATATTAAGTAAATAAACTTCATGTAATGTGAGGAAAGTATCAATATCAGGTTATTAGCTTCAAGAGAAAGATTCTGAAGACAGAATTACTATTATTGAAGTGATTCAAGAAAATTCAAAGACATAAGACAATAATTTTAACTCAATTTATACAAATTTAATGATCGAATACTGTATTGATAGTTTCATAACGTAGCCTAATCTATATAGCTTTACTATTATAATTTATTAACGTTATTATTCTAATTAATTTTTATCCTTGTTCTGATTGATAAAAAATATATTAATTAATTTTAATCAAACGTAACATAGAGTTAGCAGACTTTCATTTTTGCTTTATTCACTCTTTATAAATCAAATTTTGTTAACCAAGTTAAAAAAACTTGCTACTTTACGTGGAACCTGGAACATGAGGGGCTTAACTTAGATGGGTTCCCAACCAAGTTGTGAGAAAACGACAGAAATAATTTGTTATTGCTGTTATACACTAATTTATCGTACGGTATGTTTCATCTCTACATATCCAAACTGAGTTTTTTTTTTAATAATCAAAATTTTGTATCAGTTGTGTAATGATTGTAATCTCTTAGAATATTGTTTTATTGAACATTATTGTACTAAAATTTTATACGTTTATAATAAAACATTTGTTTTCAAAAATAGTTGTTTATTATTCATTCTAGAACCATTTGATATAAATCTATAGATTCCATTCAATGATTTATGTTATTGGAATATAATTATATATAGTATGGCTCAAGATTCATAACGTATCAGCAGTTTCTATTCTCTTAGCACTGCCAACTAAATTGAAGCGTACTGTAAGTAGATAGTAGAAGACAGGGTTAAGGTACTACAAGAGATTCATGGCTACAACGGATTTAAAAAATGAATAATAACCGAAGTTCTCATTCGAAATGAATAATTTCTATTTCATTGGAATGAAAAAACTCCAAAGTTTTTTTACTTTGTGAGCGACTGCTTGCCTGGCTGACTGCGCGTCCTTGCTGCCTAATCTAATAGGGGTCCAAAGTACTTGTAAAAAGAAATTTGGAATTTCCTATTTCCTATGAATATTATTTATTTCGGATGAGTACTTTGGTAATAATTATGAGTTTTTAAAATCCGATTAGTCTTTTTTAGTAATTCTGTTTATATAGAAGAAAGTTGTAATGCGCGTCTTATAGAACAAAATACCAACATAACATCATCTAGGCCTATATATTCAATATATCATCATAATATGATGATACTGTAATTAATTAATTTCTATTGCGTATTAATTCATAACTGCATATTATATAAGTGGTGGGTAAAGAAATGAGAAGATACCTTGATAGAAATTCCAAATATTGAATTTATTATAAAGGTTTTGAACCCAACAGAATGAATTATTTCCTATTAATTTCAGAAAACTGATCAGCAAGGAACAATGAAATATATAATTTAATAAATACATTGTTATTCAAAATATAATTTACATATATAAATAATTTATAACAGAATAAATAATGATAATTCCTACACGGATACATTAAATACAAAAAAGGACAAATATTACATTTAATGGTAATTAATATCATAGACACAGAATACAAATTTGTATAATTGTATGTGAATGTAGCATACAATTAAGTCTAAATGTAAAAACAGGAAATGAATTTTAAGCTATAACTAATCTCTTGCTATAAAGTACAATGTCACAAAATGAAGTTCAGTCACATTAGAATATCATATTTAATAATATTGATAACTTTCAAACAGAAAAATTATTTTGTAAAAGCAGAGCCTTATGACTTGGGATCTTCGAAAGTCAAAATTTGGTCCCTATACTTGAAGTTTGTACACAAATCAATGTGAGGGCTTGATCCTGCCAAGCACGTTACCTGAAAAATATTGAAAAATGAGGAATCAGTTATTTAAATTCAGTTCTTGGTACAAAACTTGAATATAAGTATTTATGAGTCATAAGATTTGCATCTATTTAAACTTAACGCCAATTGTATCGGTCACAGAGGTGTATTCTGACAATACCAACTAATATAATCAAATATTATATTAGATAGGTATTGATTCTGCAAAGATAGTTTTTTATTATCATAATCACATTTATCATTAATAGAAAGCAAGTCATTTTTCCAAAAAGGAAGTCAGAATGCATTAATTTACGCACATACATAAGCTTAAAAAGCTTATTCCACCATATGCGGGACTGTCTATCCCTCTGTTAAGAGCCAAGCCATGTAGGGCCGTTTGACATTGTCGTGCATCCCCAACTTAGCAACATTCTCAATACCTCAATACTGAGTGCATACCCACTAAACAGCCTAGTGTTTCCCAAGAGTAGATCTAGAAACGATGAACAGAACGTCTAAACAGTTATTGACTTGAGAAACATAAATGTGACCATATTTGATTAAATATTCTGAATGAACATGAATATTTTTCATGTTTTTTTCAGCAATAAACTACTTTATTTAGATTTGTTTCTGCTTGTTGCAGACAAGCGACCAGGGTATATGTACCGTGTTATACAGACAATTGTATATCAGCACATTAAAAATGAGTGGTTGAAAAAATTGTAACTTATGGTTAGTAGCCGAAAAAACTGGTTCTATCACAGGTGATCCCAAGTAATTCTTGACATTGAACATTTAAAACCAATACTCACATGGAATGGTTTCTCCTCGAAGATAGCAGAGTAGACGGTAAGTGAGGACGTCTCCAATTGAGTGAAAATTTCACCTGAAAATTCAGAATGTATAAAAATTCACAATGCACTAAATCAAATTTTATCACACAAGAGCAATTTTTCAGAGTTATTTCTAGTATTTAGTTTAGAATTGAACCACAATAATACCATATAAAACAGTATTCTAGTATTAATCAATAGAATATTCTCATCATCAACAATTACATGTATAGACAATGTCAACATGCTCAGAGAATCCCTCTCACACCAAGAGGTAATTTATTGAAAACTTATCCAAGTCACTGGGAAACTTGTTATGGATTTTTCCAGCCGCACCTTTGGGACAAGAAAGTTGTGGTTTTGTCTAGTTCCATAGCTAAATGTTGTTGACCACTGTATATGAAAGGAAGTTCTTTCTCCCTCACAACATACATTGATGTATAAAGTTATAGCTTTCTAATTAAAGACAATACGTTATCCGCCTTTAAACAAAGAGCAGCATGCCGTGAGATCTAGCAAGCACGTGCCACAATCCTAAAATATTTTTTTAAATTCCATCTATGTACAAGACTCCCTCTATATTTTCACATGTCATGCACAGAAATCAGGAATAATTAAGGCGGATCAAGTCACTCTGCTTGCCTCCGTTTTCAATATTGGATCTTTATTTTTCCTCCTCCTTCACACCACACTGGACAGTTTGTATAGTTGTAGAGGCTCTTTATCATCTGTATTCATTTATTCGATAGTCTAACATTATTCATTTTGTAAAAAAAGCTTAACTCTATCAAACGCAGCTTTTGAATCAATTAAGAATCATGTTTTTTTTACTATTGCTATCTAGTGATGAGACTAATGAGCAAATTTTATCGAACCTAACCTACTAAATAAAAATATGATAAAGTGATACTTTCACTAGAATCTCTTACTGCTAATCATAATATTATGAACTTAAATTAAATAACTGTACTATAAAGCATGATTTTATTGTTTAAGGCTGTGCAAAGGCTAAAAATAAACTCTATACTCGTGATATTTTTCAAAGTTTTTCGATTTGTATATCAACAAGCTATCAAAATGAAAAAGTTTTCTCAGGAAAAAATTTTTAACTCTATCAAACGCAGAAATTTTTTTTTCCTGATCATTACTTTTTGAGATATGAACGCCTAAAGATTAAATTTTTGGGACAGAACATTTCAAATTCGGTAAGATATAAATCCATGAGATTTAGAGGATGGATTCTTCATGGTATTGTTGATCTAGTAAAACAAAAAAAAAAAATCTGAAAATATCAATTTTTAAGATGGTTATTCAATTTACTAGAAATAACCAAAAATAACTTTTAGTTCGTACCCTCTTTTAAGCTCTGCCAAACTCTCACCCATTACTTGTCTCCTTTCTATACATTTTTTTTACTCTCTTATACAACCACTTTAGCAGAAGAATTAACAAAACTTATAGCTTCCTAATTAAAGACAATAATTAAGTTATCCCCTTTCTTATGAAGCGGGAAATTAATGGATCTGGTGAAGACTACGGGAGTGGTTTCACTATTCAAAATACAGAGTGTCCCAAAAGTAAAGTGCCAAACTTCGGGAATAGGTTCTAAGGGTCAAAACAAAGAGAAAATGTGGAATATTTTTTTTCCTAAATCGCTTAGTTTACGAGATATTCGCCATTTTGTATTTTTAACAAAATAATTTTTTCTATCCAAACACAAGAAAATCATGATTTGATTGGTAGGTTTCCTTGCTATTTAAAATGAATTGATGTTTTGCTGCCTTGTAACACACATTTCATTGTATCTCTTTTATGCTTTGTCCGATTCTCATTTTTTTGGTCTTGACTGATTGTAAATAAAATTTCCTGAAAAAATTTGTTTTTCGTAAATTTCTCTATCTATCGCCGTTCTCCCGCAATTTTGGATTGAAAGTTTAAAATGACCACCATTTTGAATTTTCGAATTGGACAAAGTTGAATATTTTTTCTACAGTTCATCTCTCTTATTAGAACATACCTACCGATTTCTATAGCGATCGGTTGGAAAACTTTGAAGATAAAAATTATTTTGTTAAAAATACAAAATGGCGAATATCTCGTAAACAAAGCGTTTTAGGAAAAAAATGTATTCCACATTTTCTCTTTGTTTTGACCCTTAGAACCTATTCCCGAAGTTTGGCACTTTACTTTTGGGACATTCTGTATTATTCAACTAGTAGTTGCATGAACAGAGGACATCGTGCAGTTACCCAGAGTATCCAATTATCCGCGCAGTTAACCACAGCCTCATCTAATCAAATGACATGCTCTAGGACGAATGGCAATGTTGTGGAATAGTGCTGTCAACTGGTCAGCCCGAGTTGTAAACAATGGAAAATTGAAAGAAATAGTTAGTTCAAATTGCAAAAGTTGCATTGAGTTAATTAGATGCATCATTGTATTATTTCCTTATCCATGACACTACTAACACACCAAAGTAGGTGGACTATACGCTATATTTCCTTATAGTAGTGAGACTACTTGAAACTTTCAACAGTAATTGGAAGCAATGGTCACTATAGAAGCATTCTATCTCTATGATACTGAATACTTTTTCAAAAATAAAAAAACTAAATTTGGGTAAGATAGATGATAAGAGAGAAGACTTACCTGAGAAAGAGAGATGATAGAAGTAGGGCGAAGTTCCCCCGGCCAAGATGCGGTCATCACACAGCCTGACCACATGAATGCCGCTATCCTCCACGTTGGCAAACCGGTTCATCAGGTCCATTGAGCGCAGGTGCCACAGCGACAGGTAGGGACCTCCACCGCACACCTACAAAATCAACAAAATTATTTGAAATTCAATTCTCCATTCCCAAAATAGAAACACTATTAACCAAACAAAATATAATAAAAAGAAAATATTTCCCCGCATGGACTATAGGGTGGGCCATCCACTGGAACCGATTTGATCCAAACTAGCATCGGCCGAAAACTACCGAACTCGTCCGAACGATCCCCCAAAAAAGGTGCTCGTCCATTGCAACAGATTCATACGGCCGTGCACGGCCGTCTCAGGCTGATAAATTTTTTGATCCGAATTAAATGGGATTTTCCGGCTCTATCCGGCCGAACTAACTAGTCGAGACAACAACTAGTGTTCCTGACCTAAAATTTTTCCACAGTCTTATTTGTTTTTTGAAGTTGTTCTGTGTCAAAGATGCTTTACAAGCATTATTCTATTGCAATGACTGAAAATTCAACACATCATCATACTCTATAATTGTGTCATAGCGTTCATCCTAAAATAACCCTCCAAAGTCATCATACAATATCATTTTAAGTTTTTAAGATTTTGATATTTAGTTACCTGTGAATTTAATCAGTTATTTTAATGTGTTAGGGAAATTATGAGTTTTTTGTGTCTAACAACAAATAACTAAGAGAAGAAAAACTGAATTAGAAAGTGGAAATAATTGTGTTATAATAATATTGATATTGTGATTGTGGAATGTAATAAATAAATGAATAGATAGATAAATGAATAATTAATAATTAGTAGGTACTTTCAAGTCAACGTTAGTAGACTGTCTACAAACTTTGCTTTCAAGTAGCATAATCTCATCGAAATCTATTCGATGGATGAAATCTTACAGACTTTGTAAACACACAAAGAATCATTTTTGCTAACTACGAGTAGCTTGCCACTTCACTTTCTGGCAACCAGCCAACTACTGAATTGGTCAGACGAAAACGGTTCCAATGGACAACCGTATTCGGCCGAGTCGACGGCCGGCAGATTCGACCGATCCAAAGGCCGAACGGATCGGTTGAATACGATTCCAGTGGACGGTTACCCTTAATCTGCTGAACAGACAGACAGATAGGATTAAAGATCAATTTGGGTCTGCTGTACCTGTTTGTTGGAAGAAGTATTCGTTCAGAAAATCTCTTCTAATTCAGAAGTTTTCTCCTGAGAAATATCACTTTTATAAGTCAATCATCTGACTAAAATTGTTGCCTTCCAGAATATCGGTCAAAACATAGTGGTGCGGCGAAGTCAGAGTGTATCAGAAAAGGTTACTAAGAGTATTTTTATAGTTATTTGTGCAACTATTGCGCAAAGTGACAGTTTGCTGCACCGAAAGAAACGTTTACGCCCGAGCCGTAGGCGAGGGCGGAATGGCTTCTTGAGTGCAGCAGAGGAACTTTGCGCACGTATTTCACATTTAATTTTTCCTACAGTTACCATTGAATATGAGGAGTGGTTGATTGAATGATTATGGGTAAAATGATGGCTGAAATCCATCAAATGTTTATGTGTGTGTGTGTGTGATGCTGTTATTAATAGCAACTTCAATTCATTTAAAAATTAATAATCCAATTGAAGTTGAAAATTCTCAGCCAAAGTTCTCATTTTTATTCATTCAAGAATAAGAAAAAATGCAGATGGAACAAAAACTTCACATTCAAAATACACGCCAACAGCTTGTTGGCTGAACCGAGATGCAAGATGACTGAACACAACAAGATGGCTGAACCGACAAGCGCGTGACCTAGCGGGAAGAATCGTACCTAAGTTTGTTTCATCCATCTAAAAATTACTGAAACACGATTCAGAAATTTAGACTTTTGCTCAAATCAACGAGAAAAATGCTCAAAGTAAACTGAAAAATATTTATAAAAATAACATAGACAACAGAGAATATTATTTAGTGTAGTATTGTTATGTTTTTTATTATTTTTATTTATATGAATATCGAACGGTATTCGAATTTTATAATGTATATTTGCTACTTTTCTCATTTCTTGGAGTTGAAATAATAATTAGCAATAGAAAAGAACTATTATTTATTATTTAATGATGAGAATTCGTAAATGATGATTATTTAATTATGATTTAGATGAACATTATTCTTGTTTTGGATTTCTAGATTGGGATTTTATCATAAATGTAGGGTAGCCATTGAAATGATTCTAATCTAACCACAGTCATTTTTACCAACTTGATTTTTGTTTTTGTGCACTAATCCTCCATATAACCCACCAACTATTTTGTGTTGCTATGTTGCAAATCTGGAGTGCAGAAAAATTTTTTCCCGCACTAGAGCGGAAAAGTGAATCTTGCGTTCTGTGATCAGTGCAGGAATCCGCAATGTCACTTTTCAAGCGGAAGCGGATGTCACTTTTCAAGGTAACTGTAGGAAAAGTATATATCTATTTATGTAAGTAATGTATTTTTGGCAATACACGGCAATAGATTTATAAAATTTGGCAGGTAAAGGAAATTTTTGAATTTTGCGTCGATCACAAGTTTTTTTGAAATTTTGCATTTTAAGGATGATATAAAAAGAAAAGGAGTCTCCTTCATACGTCAATATTACCGTAAAAATCTGAATATAGAATTATTCATGATAAATCAGCTGTCCAGTGTATTTTTAAATGCATGAAATTTATAACTCGAAGTAGCATAGTATTATCCCCGACTTTTCTCTGTTTTGAAATCGGTAAGCTTTTGATGATACTAGCATAGTTGTTTACAACAAATTATTAGCATTGTCGATACAGCAACCCAAACAGCTATTAGCCGTTTACACACTGATATCTTGCCGACACGACAGGACAGGACAGCATTCACTCTGATGGACAGTATTAGAAGCTGTAGTTTATAACTGCGCGAGTAGATGTCTACTGATCATAGAACTACTATTTTAACACTCTCTGCTACCTTCTCTGATGCGCTCTACTTTATAGTTTATTATGTTTTCACCTTGAGAGGAAGTGCCTAAGAGTTTCTAATCTCTAAGGCGAGTTTCACCAAATGTGTTGGGCATCCTGCTCATGACGTCAGAAAAGTAATGGAGTGAAGTCTTTGTATTAAGCCAGTCGGGCGGTCTAGTTTTGTAAAGTCTTTTTTTGTGAGTTAAAAGTAATAAGTCAATAAAGAATCAAGTGTCTTACAGTCTTTTATTACCGAGTACTCCAAATAATCATATTAAAGTATAAACATTATATTTAAAGTATAACATTATATAGTTAACGCTTTGCTTAGTAATCTCCAATTAACACTAACTGATGACTTTAACGAAATATTAAGAAATTTGATTTCACCAACGTAAACTAATGTTACGTTACGAAACGACAGATTAGAGTGGATCAGGGTGGCAGTGCGCCGCCATGACACATGTAGAACCTAACCTAGAAAATCCAACTAGATTCCGAAACCACAAGTTTTGTTCATCAACTTGAGTGGAGATTAGCCTACAAATTTTAGTACCTAATTAATAATAATAATTATAGTGCAGTTTTTTTTAGTTGTATGATTTATCCTTCTCTCTTTATTATATCTCTTTCTTTCTTCTTTCTTCTTCTTCTTTGCTCATATGAACTTTGATTTAGATGATAGAGTTGAGGATCTTCTGTCTGTGGAGTCGGTAGTCTGTGGGTGCCCGCTGGAGGTGGAGAACGTTTTTCGCGATGATTGTCCTGCCCCCTTTCTGAAAATATTCCATATGAATATTCGATCATACAATAGAAACTTCGATGAGACACTTTTAATGCTAAGCGAATTCCATTATAAGCCAGATATGATAGTGCTGACGGAGGCTTGGTTGCGGGATGACAATAATCTAATTCCAATAGATGGGTATGAGGCTGTTTGCACAACAGTTTATTCTAATAGAAGTGATGGAATTGTAGTTTACACTAGGAAGGATATAATGACTGATTGTAGGGATCTTGAAATTGGCGGTGCCAATTGTCTGGAGGTAAAGTTAAAATTCAATAGAAAGAATGTGAAACTTCTAACCGTTTATCGGAGCCCTAGGTCTAACTTCGGTGATTTCCTTCACAGTCTAAGAAACTACTACGAGGTTTCCGAGGAGAACACTATATATATAATGACAGGTGATATTAACCTGGACCTCATTGATAATAATACAATTTATGAACGCGACGAGTATCTTAATTTTTTGGTTGGGAGCGGTTTTGTTAACTGTATCAATTCTCCCATAAGCGTCTCTCCTACAACCAGTTCTTGTCTCGATCATGCGTTTGTAAGACCGATGGAAGCTCCTGTCATTAGAGCAGCCATACTCACGTCTCATATTACTGATCATTACGCAACTGTTATTGGCCTACAGTACCCTCCGGAAACAGAGACCCGGCTCCTCTGCTTATTATCTCTCCATTCCGCAAGATCAATTTTAGAATTTTTGCTAACAAAATAAGAAATGAAACATGGCAAACTGTAATCAATGAATATGATACCAATATAAGTTCTGATAACTTTATGGAAATAGTTGAAAAAAATCTAAATGAAGCAAAATACACACCAATTAATCATACTAGTAGAACAAGAGTCATAAAACTGTGAATAACTCCTGCTCTTGTGCGTTCAATACGTGAGAGAGACAGATTGGGGAAACGATTGAAGAATGAACCCTTTAACACAGTCTTGAAAATACATTATAAAAATTACCGGAACAGACTTTCTAATTTAATCCATGCAACCAAAAAACAATACTATAGTAACCTTATAGCTGAGAATACAAATAACCCCAAAACATTATGGAGAGTAGTAAATGAACTGGCAGGAAGACAAAAAAAAACTAATGATTTTCCAATTTCAGTTTTTACCCAGAATTACAATAATATGGATAGCATTAAGCAAGTGACAGACAATTTCAATAACTATTACTCCAAGGTAGGGTATAATCTAGCTGCAGCTCGGAATTCGGGTGGTGAAAGGATTGTAGCAGATGAAGATTTTTCCAATCCAAATACTTTCTTTTTCCAAGCTGTAACAGAGGCGGAAATTACTTCAATAATCCTTTCCATGAAGGATGACTCTGCCCTGGATTTGATGGTGTTGCAGCGTTTCTAGTTAAGAATAATGTTGAATACTTTGCTAAACCTTTAGCTCACATAATCAATAATAGCATGAGACGAGGCGTTTTTCCAAGGGCCTTGAAAGTAGCAACTGTCATTCCCATACACAAGGGTGGAGATAAGAATGCATACCCAAATTTCAGACCTATATCACTCATTTCTGTTTTCTCTAAAATCTTGGAAAGGGTGATGAGGGTACAGCTGAGTAACTTTCTTGAAGCTCACAAAATTATAGCTCCAGAGCAGTATGGATTCAGGGAGGGGGTCGGTGTTAATGAGGCCTTATTTGACTTCGCAACATCTGCCTTCAATAGTTTGTCTCGGGGCAACTGCCTGGTCGCTGCTTTCCTTGATCTGGCGAAAGCGTTTGACTCCATTGATAGAAGAGCACTGTTCAAGAAGCTGGAGCATTTCGGGGTACGTGGCATTCCCCTGGATTGGTTCACAGATTACCTCACTAACCGCAAACAGGTGGTTAGAGTGTTGAACATTGAAAGCTCAATGGCTACTGTACACTACGGGGTAGTACAGGGCAGCACACTCGGTCCCCTTCTGTTTCTTATTTATATAAATAATATAGTGAAGGTAGAATCCAGGGGATAAATGTTCCTTTTTGCAGACGATGCAGCTGTACTGTTTGAAGGCATGGAATGGTGCTTATAGGAGAGCTAATGAGGGCCTTAACACCCTGAAAAAATGGTTTGATCAAAACTCCTTGACCTTAAATACAAACAAAACAAAAGTAATGCCTCTGCAACTCAGTAATCATAATGTTAATATAAGGGATGGATTGTCTATTATTATTCATACATGTCCGGATCTTACTACATGCAATTGTCAGGAGCTGGAGCAAGTCTCTGAGTATAGATACCTTGGTGTATACTTTGATAAGAATCTAAGATGGGATAAGCACACAACGCACCTAAAGCAAAAGCTCAGAAAAAAATATATTTATTTAAAAAGTTAAACTCCCTGCTAGATCCTTCTATTATAAGATTGGCATACTTTGCTTATGTTCAGGCACTGCTCCACAGTGGTATTGTTGTATGGGGAGGTGCCTTTATGAACGTCTTGAAGCCGCTGCTGATTGTGCAGAAGGCAGTTATCAAGGCTGCGACAGGCCATCCAAGACGTTATCCTACTGATCAGCTTTTCATGGAGTTTCAAGTTTTGGATATTCGACAGCTTTTTATCAAGGCACTACTTGTGCATATGCAAAAAAGAAGGGAAAGTTTAAATATAATTTTATCAAATCATGACCATTTCACACGTACCTCTAACATTAGCAACATAAGGATGCCTAGATTGACGAGTCTGGCCTCATCCCGATGCCCCTATTATATTGCTCATCGCTTGTGTTGCAACATGCCTGTTCAGTTGTCCATCTTTAACACATACAGTAATGCCGCGTACAAGAAAATGTTGCTCTCTTGGCTGTTCCAACAGAGTAGAGATACATCGGAGATGTTATTGCGGTCTGTTTACCATTTCTAGAAGGTTTTTTCAAAATAATAATCTGTTTTTAATTTGCTATGTCCGTCTCTGGCATGTGCTTGCCTGGCGGCCCTGATGGATGATCCTCGACACAAATTAAAACTTTTCTATTTTGTACTTTCTTCTTACTATCTCTCTCTTTCTATCTATCTGTCTCCCTATTACTCTCTCTTTGTTCCCCCTTCTCTTCCCTTCTTCCATTTTCTCTCTCTCTCTCTCTCTCTTTAGTTAGTTTTCCTCTTGTTTCCTCCTCTGAATTAAAATGAATATATTAAGTGATTCGGACTCTTCTTCGCACACAGGCATCATAGCCCATGTGAAGAAAATTACCTATAATGCTTTCTATAATTTTTTGTAATGTGTATTTATAAAGAGGAATAAATTGATTTGATTATGAAATTTAATTTAGGTTGTAGTGTTTTAATAATTGTTCTATAGATTGTTTTTTTATAAGTAAAACTTCAAATTTCACAGGATGTCTTCTAGATATTCTGTCAATGTTGTGTTGCCTAAAGCTATCAAAAGAAGAAGGGACCCAACATTCATGAACAGTGAAAGAACGCATCTTGTCAATCTTATTAAAAATTAGTAGATTTCGTCCAAATTATAAAAATCATGAACCCTTTCTCTTATCCATCTAGGTCTAGCTCTCAAATGCCAATTTGAAGACTCTTCTTCTAGCATTTGGCCTTTCCATATTGAAACAAGAATATAAAATGATAAATATAATTGACCGAGCGAAGTGAGGTCTAAGATTCAAGTCGACGGTTTGGCATTTCTCTTAATGTTTAAATGTTTATATGTTTTTATGTTGCGCATTTACGGCGAAACGCGGTAATAGATTTTCATGAAATTTGCCTGGAGTGTTCCTTTTTTAATTGCGCGTCGACGTAAATACAAGGTTTTTGGAAATTTTGCATTACAAGGATGATATAAAAGGAAAAAGGAGCCTCCTTCATACGCCAATAATATTAGAGTGAAAATCAGACTATAGAATTATTCATCATAAATCAGCTGACAAGTGATTACACAGATGTGTGGAGAAGCCAGTCTATTGCTGTATTTCCATAAGGTCTATAGTTTCAATCAGGTACTTGTGGATGAGAATACTGCGTGAGGTCTACTGTTCACAGAACTACTAGTATAAAATATTCGTAAAAGCCAGGAATAAATAATTAAACATAACCTCAACAAACTACTTTCAACAAGACAGTAAACAGAACGCCGCCATTTTTTCTTAACGACAGATTAGAGATGTTGACTGGCCAAATTTGGCCGGTTAACTCTATAACAGCTCATTAGCTCTAACGGAGTGTGGTGAAACCCGATTTTGTCAGTTAAGGGCTAATTGGAGTTTACGCTTCCTCTAACGAAAAGTTTAGTTCCTGGTGAAACCCGGCCTTAATGAAGTTTTCAACACAAACATCTGTTACTCAATTTGTTAAATGTAATTTGTGATTTGTTTTAATTGTAATAATTGTTATAGTATTCTAATTTTTAATGTAATTGTTTTTGATGAATACATTTTATTTTATTTCTGAAAATTAGCTTTCCGAATTACAATGTTAGTGAATTTTATGAAATGGAGTAAGGCCTACCAGCCAGTCATCATTGAAGCAGGCGTCGCCAATCCACTTGCCCAGATGCGGCCTGGCCAGTTGCTGGTTGGTGTGAGGCTCCAGTTGCGCTGTCCTCGAGCTCTGGCGCCAGTCCCACATGCACACTTTGCCGTCCTCGCCACTAGACACTATCTGCGAGCCACTACAACAAAGTCAAAGTACACACCATACTTACACTTACAAGTGTAATTATTATAGCATAAAAGAGAGATGAATTTCATCAATTTAGATATGGAATCCAATTGGATACGATATACAATTAGATACGGAACCGTGTGTTGTGTCAAGTTGAGTAAAACACTACATACTAATTTGATCTAAACAAAACATAACAGAACTGATTTCATCTCAACACAACATATCACAATACTACTTCGAAAAAACATAACAATGCACACAACACAACTAAAATTTGTTGGGCACACATGAACTATCTCTTGTGTTGCGTTTATTTTATTAATTATTTTGTAAGTTGATTTGTATTCATATTATGCATTGAGTTGAATTGTTTCTTACTTTATGTAAGTTAAATTTGAATCTTTATTTTTGTGTTATTAATTCCTCTTAGCAAATCCTTACTTTCTCATTTTAACTCTTATCTTGTATTGCTCAGTGTAAAATAGATAACACTCAGACGACGATTTGTCACTCATGATATTCACTATTTATTTAATCTACTCTACTTTCTTAATTTCTATTCTATTGAATTGTCAATTTAAATAACTGTAAAATGTTAACAAATAATTTATTTTCTTCAGATGTTTACAATTTGTATAGGATACAGCTTTAGGCTTAATATGCCTCTAATTTTCTGTTGATTATGTATATAAATAAGAATTTTCATGTAAATAAATAGGATACTTGTGTCCTATGTAGATCTACATAATTTAATGGTAAATTAGTTTTTCTTTTCAAATTCAATTTATTTGCCACAATGTTATACATTAGGTAACTTACAAAATGTCATTCATTGAAAGCTATAGTCCAAGTTTATAAACAATTTTTGGTAATACAAAAACACTGAATTTCAAGGATTTGATGCATTCATAAATTCAGAATTTTCTGACACATGAATTTACATAGAACATTCAACAGTTATTATGTCAATCACGCAGGTTTTATTTACATAACTCAATCGAATCAATCTTACAGTGTTTTTAAACACTCAGGATGCATAGGACAAATGCAAATACTCTAATAATTAGAGTGATTTAAATTCTCAAGAGACGATTATAAACATTTAAACTGAATAACTTTCTGGATTGCTTGGCATGCTATTTTTCAATTTAAATTGGCAGTGATATATTTCTGGTTTTTAAGTTCACAATTCACATTGACACTGTAATTAATATATTGATTGTATACCAACCTCTTTGTATGTTTCATGGGAACAATCACAAATAGAATATTCTATTCTGCATAGGACAAATGCACATATTTGACAACTACTCAAAAACACAGAAATTTTAGTTTCTGAAAGTTTTTCTGTAAAATTAAGTATTACAGATTCTATATCATCTTTAGGCTGTTTTTATTTTGAGAGTTTTATGATGTTGATAATGTTGTTTTTGTTGTACTCACGATGCATATACGGAATGCACATAGTTGTCATGTCCGTCGAAGCTGTGCGTGTGCTTGCCCTGGCGCAGACTGAAGAGGTGCACCTTCTTGTCGCCGCAGCCAGCCACCAGTGTCTGGTCGCCGCTGTTCTCCACAATCGCCAGCGAATTCACGTCCGATTTCTCCAGAGAATCTCTGCAAGCCAATAAACTCATTAGCTCTTCAAATAAAGTATGATAATTTTTACACTTGAAAATGGCTCTTGAAGGGTTGAAACTAGTTGTGTTGTGATAAATAAAAAGGTGCTTGATATATTCTATTGTTTCAATTATTTCAGTAGCCCTAAAAATGAAAGTGAGTGAATAAATAATATGAATATAGTTCACGACATTGGCCGTTTTCACACTTACCGATTGTCGGCTGACACTGTGAGGTCAGGTGATGCCAGTGCCAAGTCTATTAGCGAAACGTACCTTTCTAGCTCTATTAGTATCATTATTATTCGACTT
Organism: Nilaparvata lugens; assembly: GCF_014356525.2. Lineage (NCBI taxonomy): Eukaryota > Metazoa > Arthropoda > Insecta > Hemiptera > Delphacidae > Nilaparvata > Nilaparvata lugens. Next base: position 27,991,437 of record NC_052505.1, on the reverse strand, counting down.
TACAATTACCTAGTTTGTTGTTCTTAGCATTGAATGGCCGCTGGCAGTAGCCACGTTTATTGTTCTTAACATAGTAACGTTCCATTGTTTGTCTTCACAAAGTGATGAATTTATTTAGAATGAGGTAAGCTCAAAGCAAGTCCTCCCACCTGTACAAAGTAAACTTGACTATCTTATACTGATTGATTCATTGACGTGATAAAATAATATGTTCTATTAATTATTATTTTGTTTAAATATTTATATGAGAGTTTTTAAAAAGCTAGCAACATTTTAAATATTGATAATATTGTCATACGATGATCATTATACGTTATTATTGCGTTGAATAGTCCTTCCCTATTGACGGCTGAAAAGCATCTGTTGGTGAGAATTAGTCAACCAGAGGACAATAATTCTAAGTGTCGGCTGAAAATGTTTAAGAGTGAAAACGCCACTGTCGGCCGTCACCCAGAATTGTCCTCCGATTGGCTGAGAAGCAGCTGTTGGTGAGAATTAGTCAATCGGAGGACCATTCTGAGTGTCGGCCGACAATCGGTAAGTGTGAGAACGGCAATTATAATTGTGAAAACGGCCAGTCATGACAATATCATTATAGCAAGGGCAGATGAGGATTCAAATTTGTGCAACTTAGCATATAAAATTATCAAATTGATGGAAATAATTTAAAGACATTCTATCAAAGTGGAAGTGGTTAGCCAGTAGAGTAAATATAGCTCCAATGTTTTCAATTCGGTAGCATCGTCTGAATTAGCAACCTTTTTTAAGCGCTTCAAAACTGTACGACAATAGTCTTACGTGTGTTTTATATGGTCTAACATCCATATAAATAAAAAATATGACTCCTTTGACACAAAACTGTTTGGAGGACTAGAAAAATTAAAATATAGGTTGGAGTGCCATGATTATTCTAATACTCTGGGTCGATCGACATAGTACGGTGAATAATGTAGTATACGGTACTTTCCTGTATAGTTCTAGTCTAATAGTATAGTTCTGTATTGTTCGGTATTGTTTAGTCTAGTGAAATCACTATCATTACTGTTGAATTAAACAATTGATTACTCGAATCAGAACTTTCATTAATGTGTTATGATACTTTACATCAACTTTAACGATATTTTTTATTAAATCACGGAAGCAAACTTCATCAATTTTAGAAATATATACCTGTAAGTAGGAATCTGTATGGACCAAGCCACTTTTGGATTTTTATTGGAGATTATGCTTTTCCAATCGTAACCAGTGACTTCACCAACAGTTCCAACAATCAGAAATTTGCTGTTAGAAACCAAACTGGAGACCGACTTATCTCGCGCTGATTGGAACACATAACGTGGTTTTGAAATCTGCTCGCTAGCTGGCTCATTTGGTTCCAAGGCATTCTGCAAACTGAGAAATTAAAATGAATAAGTTATAATGTTTATGAATAGTGCAAATTTCAGCATCATCAAAATTATAGTTTGAATGGTTGTAAGGAAGAATGATATACCATTAGAGTAATCTATAGTAATCATATAGTGTCACAAAGTGTTTTATGACCACGGAAGGAAAGCCAAGATGCAAGAAAATCTTGGATTTTGATTTGTGTTTCTGATACGGTATGCATCCCCACTCATCCCCTTTTTTCGGAGAAAATAGCTTTAGAGAAACAGCTTAGAAATTGAAGTTGGTTGGATTTGAGCTCACCCCATCCCCTATTAGGACATTTCGTCAGGGGACAGATAATCAAGCTAGCTGTTCAACCCTCACATCCTTGCCACGACCTTCTGAGACTAGCCGGCTGGAAGGAACATCTTGAAAGTCAATATCAATGTTAGGAAAAACTATATACGAGACAATTATAATCTATAGTTATAAAAACTCACCAAGCCCCGATATATATTGCATTTTAAGTGTTGTCATAGAGGTGTTAGCAGCCCCCCTGAGCAGATTGATCAAAGATTGTCTGGATATTGCAGTATTTCCTGATCAATTGATAAAATTGAGGCTTTTACCTATTTTGAAGAAGGGTGATCCAGAGGAGCTGTCGAATTCAGGTCAATAGCGATCATACCAATATTTGCCAAGATATTGGAGTCAGTCAATGGATTCATCCGAATGATTGAATTGAATAATTCTTATATAAGTACCGTATCGTAACGACAGTATAAGAAATAAACCTTAAACGTACAGTTGAAATAAAAAAATAAAACTTACTCGAAAACAGCTATTTGACCATAAATATTCCCAGCAACTAAATAATTACCACACGGTGAAAACGTCTGTGATAGTGTAGTATTGTAAAAGCATCTATCAACCATGGTTAATTGTCTGAGAGACTTGAATCTTTTAAAATTATGAAAACTTTAATAAATTTAGCATTCAGGTGTAATAAGTGAGATGATTTATTGAGAAAATAAATAAATAAATACCGGCTTATTAAAGAAAATAACACAGATAATAAACAAAGAGACAATGATGAATTTTTAGGTTATTACAAATACAAACCAGAAACCACAAACTACGTCAGTGCTGCCAAATGCAAATACCTAATTTTATTCAAAATTAATGTTTGAAGTGATTATCCCATGAATCCCATTACTCAATTTTCTACGAATTGATAACAATAATTAGATCCTATCAATAATTAAATCAATCAATAATTTTGAATGCGATTGATGATTATCAATAGTTCCTACAACTCTCAACAACTAAAAACTGTTTATATATTATTCAGGGATCAAGATGGCAGTGGTTTTTTTTTGTTTTTCAAAGCCAAAGCAAAATTATTGTAGGAAGGTTAGAAAATATAAAATGTTATCTATGCAGTGTGTATTTATTAATGATCTAATTTTATGAATAAGCAAATATTAAATAAGGGTTAGAGTTTTCAAATTTTGTAGGTTTTTTATTATGTATTGATATAAGAACGTTTTTTTTTTGTTTCTGAACTCTGAAGTATTTCCAATTGAAATGCCGACACTTATTTCAAGACAATGTGAGTAGACGATGTTATTTAATTAAATTTTAAAATTGATTAATTAATTATAAATTTATACTTGGAGTTTTGATATATATACTGCAAACTCTTTATCTCATCTATCATTTTCAAGTATTAAATTTTAAGTCTTCTAGTATGTTAGAATCTTACAATGAAGGGATCGGTAAAAGTGAGAGCACTGGCACATAATTTTTTATGCATTTTGCGTTTTTAATTCATCTATTCCCTGCGTTTTGTGCTTCTAAAATATTTTCAATTGATACTATTTATGTTATATACTTAATAAAATGATCTAGCTTACCTAATATAATTTTATACTTATCGTTTTAATGTTTACCCAGTGATTTATTTTCTTATACAAGTTACCTTATACTTTCATTGTCTGTGAAAAATTAAAAACCGACAAAATCAATTTAGCAAGTTTAGGTTACAAGTTTAAATGATCCAAGGTTAACTTGATTTTTTTCTTTTTTTAGTTAAAAAGATATGGGCCTTCCAACCTTTACTGAGACATTTTTCTTCCGAGGCTACAGTTGCTGCCACCACCAATGTCAATCGAAAACGGCCAGTTGCCCTGCGTACACCAGCGGATCCTGTAGGTTTACACTATTTTACACAAATGTATTTATTAGCGGTCTTTAAAATATATTTCTTATCATTGTAAAGGGTGGCATGATATGCTTTTTTATATTTTATCTCAAAAAAATTGTATCCATGCACTTCTGAACCTGCAAGTCACTGTGAGGCTAGAATCACACAAGGCGGTTTTTACTCTGGCGGCGGACAAGTTTTCTGAGGAGTCGGCGGCTTGGCACTGTAATTTGATGCATACGTGCACACGCTAATAGTACTGGCGGCAGACGCCCTGTGTTTACATGCAAGCATCTGATCAAGCTGCAGACGAGACATTTGCCGATTCGTCTGAAAAAACGTTTCTTGTGTTTCTAGCCTTACGGCCAGAAGTTTTTTCAGGTGCTAACCTAATCAATCGGGTTTCCTGCCCTGCCGACTCTAAAAACGCTGTTTGAAAAGGTTTGTAGAAACGCTTAATGTTGTCTGGCCCTTACTCGTTCAAAACGTTTTAACAAAGAAATTTGAAGGCACTAAATTCATTGTTTTAAGAAGTCAGTTGAGGATAAGTGAACTGCCACACCATTTCTCTTAAAATTTCAAAACTTGAAAAATTGGCGATGTCCAATAGTTGGAAATTTTCAATAAGTAATAAATGTTTATTCCCTGGTGCTTGGCGCGGTGTAACAACCCATGTACAATGAATAAATTAGGTGTAAAGATTACATATAATCATTACATTATAAAATATTTAATTATTATATCAGTGTAATGCAACTACTATTAAGGGGTTAGTATCCAGTTCCCATTATTCATTCATTCCATTCAATTCCACATTTATGGAAATAGAAACATCTACCCCAAAAAATGTTTATTAGCAAAGAATTACTAACACCTAATACTTCAAATTAGTTTTTTCAACTCTCCAACAAAATTGAAAAAATAATAATTCAATCTGTTTGATTTTTCATAGTAAATGTGTGTAGCTTTACTATAGGCATGACAAAGCTATTTCCAAGGTTTTGAATTTAATTCTATTTTCATTTGCAGCTGACTCACTCGGAAAAGGACATCGGGCACTCGTACATAATTCCTCAGCATGTCCTGTCCAGCTTCTTTGCCTTGGGTGGCATTCCGAAGACGTTCGCCTCCAACATCCAAACATTTAACGAGGCGGCCATCATGATTCGGCCGCACACCATCGAACTGCTTAACTACCTCAGAAACGCAAACTATTCCCATCCACCCATCAGATATGTGCTCTGTATCCTTCAAATGCTTCTTTTATCCATCCCTTGGAATTTTAAATATTATTATTATTTTTATTCATTTATTTCTACAGGTCTACCTGGTTGTTTTTAGAGAATTGCCAGTTCCCTTTATTATTTTGTTTTGAAGACACGGCTGGTTTCCCAACAATAATAATTCATTTGGATACTTGATAATTGACCGAAACCGGCCGTGTATTCAAAACAATAAAGGTTACTATAGTCTGTGCAAACCTTAGTTTGTAACATAGCTCTTATGTACATTGCTGCTCTATTTCAGAGAAACCAGAGAGCCTATGAGCTAACTGTGTGAGAGAGAGGACGAAAAAGAGAGCGTAGACATTCTTGATTGAATCAGCATAAACCGGCAATAGTGGGCTCCTATTGTTATATTTGAAATAAAATTGGCCTTAAAGCCCCGTGCTGCAAACTAAGGTATGCACAGACTATGATAATTATCTAAAAAATAATTATATATCAAAGTGATGAATACCATAAATAATTATAACTGAAGAAAAGAAAATCTATTGATCATTCAGTTTTTATTCATGTGAAAAGTTTCCTTAATGTTGAATGTCAGACGGCAAACCGGGCTGCGGTAAAACAATGACCTGCACTCACATCCTACACTACGCTCATCTGTCCGGATTTATTGTCGCACATATACCCTGGGGTAAGTGAACCTTAACTCAACTTCAATAGAGGAGAGCGTCGTTTGTTCCTTCTCAATCATCTTGGATCATACATTTCATTTCTCATTTCAACCATTTTGATATTAATTTCGAATAATTAATTATTCCAAGTGGTTACCGTCCATAATCTTGATAGTGTATGACAGTAATTGTTCAAATTACATATTATATCAATGTGCATAACAGTAAATAAAAAATATAAATTTTAGAGTACAGAATGAACACAATTACTTCACTTTACATTATCACACAATATTTGGAAGACCAAAATGTTTGTATTATTAATGTATGGGGTTCAATTCGAATAAACCATTAATAACATTTATAATTTTACTAATGCTATAGGCGTTCTAATATTGATTGTATGGTAAGAGATGTTGTGTTATTTCTCCATAATTGAGAGAATAAGACGTTGATGTTGTCTGAACTTTCTGTCAATAAGTGATATTGACAACACCAACGTCTTATTTTTTCAACTATTATGTTTGTTTTATTTGAGTTATGTATTAAATGTGTCGGCACTAATTGGAATTATACTCATCATTTCAAACTGAAATGTAATTTCTAGGCAGAATCAGAATTTCTATAGAAAGAATCTATATTATGCAACAAAAACTGTCATGTTTCTAGTAATGATGATGGTATGGAAGGGAGGTGGTGAAGTTTTCAGTCTTCAGCCCATGTGCTAAAATTTGGAAGGAAGCAGTACAGCAAGCCAAACTCTTGAGACTAACGTCTGTTTTTACAGCGCCCTAACTGTTGTGATTGAATTTTCAAAATGTTAATTTTTGTTTCAGTTTGGAATTGGTATAGGAGAAGTCGTAACGAGGCTGTTTCGTCTGAAACAAAGCCGGGACTTGTGAATATGCCTATCGAGGGAATGAATTGGCTTAAATACTTTCTGTCGCAGAACGAAGAGAAAATCCTCAAAGCAAATGTAAGTAGGCTATTAACATTACATTTTTATTACAACTATTTTTATTGTTATTATTTGTAGCCAACAAATTTGGTTGGATCTAAATACTTCGTAGATATTTTTACTTTTCTCCCTTGATCCAATTTTGAAATCGATTAAGTAAACTCTAAAGTTTGACTTTTTGTCAAACTTGGAAAGTTAACATATCAAATCAAGGTATAACAATCGTAAATAAAAATAACTATTAATAGAAATACAAATTTCAGTACTTTTTTGAATTATGTTATCACAACATGTTTCGGACATTCATGCCATTTTCAAGTGATTTGAAATAAATAAATTTGTATTTCTATTTATATTACAATTAGCCCTAAACAGAAAAGATACAATAAAAAAAATAACTAATATATTATTGAATCTACTTGGAACAGTTAATAAAACAAACACTCACTATTAGTATATATTAGAATATAATAACTTTCATTTGTTAGAAAATAATATACTTTATTCAACTCAGTACTGGACAAGAAATGCATAAATTTCAGTGTTGATATCCTCAAATATCTTCCCAAATGTTTTCCTCTGACAAATTTTTATTTATTTCTTCAGGGCTACTTGATAGTTTTCTCATAGGATTACTAGTACCATGTATTCTTTCTTTAAAGACACGGCCGGTTTCGGCCGATTGTACTATTACATAGTGTCATACATAGCTACATATCTAATCTAACATTTTTTGCTGTCGGTTGACAGCTTTTTATTGTTGTGAATTGGTGTAGCCGATGAATGCTTGATTGATTCGTACTTGAATGAAAACAACTTGATATTGTTAATACCTCTGATTTATTGAAACCATTTTAGGAATTAGTTTCTGTTACACTATTTTTAATCTCTAGTTAATAGTAAACTTTAAGTACTCTAGATTTTACTTGTCTCAATTATTCAGTGGTTTTGACAATATCAAGTCGTTTTCATTCAATATGGATAACTACCACAACAACACAGAAATTCGATTCATTGTATGAGATTGGTTGAGTTTTTATCAATTTTCGCTTGTACAAACATACTGAGCTTGCACTTTTGCAATAGTTCAAATCCGACTCTTGATCCATTCAATGATAATTTCCGCAAATTCTGTTTGGAAATTTTACAAGCTCTCCAATTTTAACTTTTTTAGAGTTTAATTATCTTGCAGATCATTCATTATCTTCTTTACATTTTTTCTTTCAAACTTTTTCTTTTTAACGTAATTCACGTTTCGCTGTTCTCTTGATACAGTTTTGTTTGATTTTTAATACAAAATACTTGTATTATACTTGTTATGTAAATTAGGTTTGTTTTGGCGTTAAGCTGTGAAACTCTTCGAGTTGCAGTATTTTCATACACTGTATTTTCAATAAATAAACAATTAAATGAAATAAGATATTTTGTTGAGAATGTTTTGATTGGTGTTACAGTTGCGCACTTCGAAAGAGTACGTGTGGAGTTCGAGGGAGACAACGCCAGCCGACACTTCGCTGTTAGACCTGATCCAGCATGGCATCGGGCGCATCAAGTATTCCTGTGACGTGGTTGATGTGCTCATTGACGAGCTCAAGCTCAACTCCACCAATAACAAGTGAGCTTCTTTTTCTCAGTTCCAGTAACTTATCTCTATTTGTCTGCCCCAACGGGCTCAGAGAGTGAGCTTTGTCTATCCGTATCGCTGAGTCTTGTCATAGTGTAATGTTGGCAGTTTGCCAGCTGTGGTTCAATTGTTATTCTGTGGGTTAAGAGGAGCTTTGCAATGAATTCCAGTCGGACCGAAAAAGAATAATATTAGTTCTAATCAGGACGGAAAGATGTGCATTTTAAATATTTTTAGAAAAAAATATTAACCTCGAAAATATACAAATTTAAAGCTAGAATTCATTCAAAATCAATGATAGAATAAGCTCTACTCAAATCACAACCTGGTTCTTGAAAAATTTCAGGTTAAAAGATGTCTGTCAATCAGTTGAATAGAATCTGAAATAGTGGATGGAAAACTAAGGACAAAAGCAAGTCAATTTTAGTACACAGAAAAATTATTTTCTTCCAGTTCACAGAGAGTGATCAGTCAAAAAAAGATAGCATTGATTTGATAGGCAGTAGGCTGTAGGAGAAGGGCAGAATGAGGGTATGTGCACGGAGAGAGAGAGAGAGATTAGATTATATTAGATTTCTTTATTTATGTATGTTACAATATTTATTGGCTTATACACTAATTTACAATAAATGACGGTAATGCTAATTATTCAACGAATTTTACAAAGTATAAAAAATAATTAATCAATGAGAATAAAGATTGAATGCAATTAGAATAACGATAATATAATAATTTGTGATGTAACTTCATAAATCGGCGGTGGTTCAAAAAATAATTGTCGATTCTCTATGAAGGATATTAAATAATATCATTTTTTTATTTATATAATATCCTCTAATTTATATAGGTTTAGAATAATTTAGAGTATATTTTAAAACCCTATTCTAATGGGGTGCTTTCCAATGAATATCTGCGCTTCTTGACAGAAAAAGAATACATTTTTTGAGATAATCAGGATGTGAGTGAATTTCCTAAATAAACATATGAGGTCGAAACAAATGACATTTCCATCCTGTGAACAAATTTCCCCGTGAAATTTATCAGTGAAGTATCTATTCTGTGCATAATACATGGAATGGAATACAGGTACGTTATTTGTTCTATCCTCATTCGTTAATTTAGAAATCACAACAAATTACTTGTATCACAGCAGGACTTACCAAATTGATGTCATTTTTTTGTGAATTTTTCAGATGCAAGATGATGATAGTGGTTGATGGCTTCAACGCGTTTTTTCTGCCGTTCTCCAATTTGAAGAAAGAGGACAGGACTCGTGTCCTGCCAGATCAGGTCACTTTGGCGCAGACTTTCTTCAAAGCCGTACAACCTGATTGGGTTAGTAGTGAAATTATAACAGTAATTGCTTTTTTATTTACAATAATCATCATAATTGCTCACAATAAAGCCTAAATAATGAGCCATATGAATAAAGTTGAGCATTTGCTCATACTTCTAAAATATGGAGCATTTGCTTCATTTTCTATGAATAAACGTGAGCAAAACCTTTTGCACATGCTCATCGAAAAAAAATAGTTTGAGCATTTGCTCAAAAGTAAAAGCTTTTGCTCAAAATTGTATGAATAAACTAGAGCATTTGTTCAACTTTTGAAGCAAATGCTTAAAAAAAGGTGAGTCTAGTCTAGAGCAGCTTATCACCTTTTGCTCATAGTAAAATGGCTCAACTAATTCGTATGAGGAAGAGGAAACTATACCAGATACGATCACAACCAATAGTTGAAAACTATAAAACTCTTTTTAGATTCAACCATGATATATATAACCATTATTCCTACAAAAGAATAAATACAAAAGCTACCTGTTATAAAGATAGCCATCACAAAATAGGAAATAGGCATTTAAGAAGATGAGAGTGTAGACGATTATAAGAAGGCTATTGATATTATAAGAATATGCTGAAGATTATTATAGAGATGACATTTTTTCACGCTATTATTTCAAAATTCTAAACTCAACTAACCTAAAACTCTATTCATAAATAGAAAACAGAGCAGACGACACAAACACAAGCGGTGCACCCTACTTGCATATTTAGCGCTTCCGTGAGCTATAAAAACAAATTAAGGCTACAAAAGTGAATCAGCTGATGAAAACCTTTAAAATACGTGAGCATTTGCTCCAGAGTTCAGGAGCATAAGGTAAGAGTATAAGGTAAAGCTTATTCATATCAAAATGAGCAAATGTTTTTGCTTCTACCTTTTGCTCATGAGCAAAACCTTATGCTCAATGCTTTTGCTCATGAGCATTTGCTCTGGTTTTATTCATATGGGCCAATGTAGTTGAGAATCTATTGTATTTTATATTACTTGAAAATATACATTTTTTTGCTGGTTGCACAAAAGCCGGTTGAATTTTAAACGTGATTAATTCCACGAGAATCGATCAGAGAAGCCGTCTTTTCAAAAACATCTCCGATTGGTCTCGTGACATTAATCACGATTAAAATTTAACCGGCTTCTGTGCAACCGGGCCTTTGACTTTGAAATTAGCAAAATGAAAATTCATTTATTGAATTTGATCTGATTAATATGAGTACGATTGATACTTACTGTTAAGCTTTTGGGAAATCGAAAATATTCATTTGTATAATTAGCAAAGTTTTTTAACTAAATCTGATGACAATTTGAACCGGTACTTGCGGAGTATAGGTGAAGAGAAGTTGAGAACTAGTTGATGTAAATTGCAGTTCTCTGATTGGAATAAGTTCTGATTAATATTTATTGAAGTTATAGCAATTTTTTAATAGTCTCCTAAAAATGGTTCCAAATTGTCTACAAATAACTTGAGAATATCCTCCCTACCTTTGACTTTCTATTTCTTAAGACATAACAGCATGAACAATTTTCCTATGATTTATTGCAGTTTTATAGTTCAGCCTCTAAGCTATTGTTTTATGACTAGGTCACTGGATGTAATTTATTTGTCCACTTCGAGATTCATATAGGAACTAGCCGTCAGGCTCGCTTCGCTCGCCATATCCGTCTAGCCAGGGGGATCCGCCCCCCTGGACACCCGACTGGATCGTCCAAGAATGAGATCAGCGGGCTCGCTTCGCTCGCCTGCATGTAGTAGACCTCAGCGGAACCTCTGTACCGAATTTGAACGTATTATGTCAATTTGATCACGAAAAACACCTGTTACTATATCGGCGTATCTTTGGCGAACAAAATTCTTCCACCTCAGCTAAACCTGTGTTCTGAATTGTTTAAAATATATTTCCATCAATTATTGAAAAAGGTGAGGAAACGCAGAAAAGCTGAGAAAACGCTAATTTTGGCTAATTGGATAAATTGGTATTTAGGAGGTCCTGGATAAATGCATTTCAATCTTCAACTTGGTGCCAACCTAACTAAGTCAACTCAACTTGATGCCAACCTCACAAAATTTTTATTTTCCTTGCCCTATTACCATAGGTAAGGAAAGTATTGCTTTCCAAAAAAAATTAAGGTACCCTAATTTCATGTTTTCTATACGTTTCAAGGTCCCCGGAGTCCAAAAAGTGGTTTTTGGGTATTGGTCTGTATGTGTGTGTTTGTGTATGAGTGTATGTGCGTCTGTGTACACGTTATCTCATCTCCCAATCAACGGAATGACTTGAAATTTGGAACTTAAGGTCATTACGCTATAAGTATCCGACACGAACAATTTCGATCAAATGCGATTTAAGATGGCGGCTAAAATGGAGAAAATGTTGTCAAAAACAGGGTTTTTCGCGATTTCCTCGAAAATGGCTCCAACGATTTTGATTAAGTTTATACCTAAAATAGTCATTGATAAGCTCTATCAACTGCCACAAGTCCCATATCTGTAAAACTTTCAGGAGCTCCACCCCATCTATGCAAAGTTTGATTTTAGATTCCCAATTATCAGGCTTCAGATGCAATTTAAACAAAAAAAATTGAGTGGAAAAGATTGAGCATGAAAATCTCTACAATTAATGTTCAGTAACATTTCCAAACTGTTGGCAACTGTTGATTCTACAGTTAGTTCAGTTAGTATTAAATGATTCACTATGAAGAGATAGCAGACCTCGTATGTCTCCAGCGTTATTGTCCTGTCACCAGCTGGCTCAGATATTTGTTTATAAGTAGACTTGGGATGCGCGTGAACACTAGCGTCAGGTGATCAATTTTCATAACGGCAAGGAAAGTTGTGTGAGTGTGCCATACCAGATTTTTAATTTAGTTACCAAAACAACTGTTTCGAAGAGGTACTCTCTCTCTAGATTATAGTTCTATATTAACATATGGTATGGACATTTCAATTATAATTCTAAGATATTGTAATAAGAAGAATATACATGCTAAAAGACTAACTTTAAACCCTAAAAAACCACCCTTAGAGTTAAAATATCGCCAAAAGATTTCTTAGTGCGCCTCTAAAGGGCCAACTGAACATACCTACCAAATTTGAACATTTTTGGTCCGGTAGATTTTTAGTTCTGCGAGTGAGTGAGTGAGTCAGTCAGTCAGTCAGTCAGTCAGTCAGTGAGTGAGTGCTATTTCGCTTTTATATATATATATAGATAACTAGCCGTCAGGCTCGCTTCGCTCGCCATATCCGTCTAGCCTGGACCCCCGACTGGATCGTCCAAGAATGAGATCAGCAGGCTCGCTTCGCTCGCCTGCATTTTTCATTTGAGCATTTTTATCATATGTTAGGACGATCCAGTCGGGGGTCCAGACTAAACGTCTGGCTAAACGGATATGGCGAGCGAAGCGAGCCTGACGGCTAGTAATATAATATTCCCAGGAATAGCTCTGATTAAAGTAGTAGTGCTCAATCAATTTTTCCGCGATAAATGCATTTCAATCTTCAACTTGGTGCCAACCTAACAAAGTCAACTCAACTTAATGCCAACCTGACAAAATTATTAATTTAGTTACCAGTTAACAACTGTTTCGAAGAGGTACTCTCTTCAGATTATAGTTCTATATTCATATGGTATGGACATTTTTCAATTATAAATTAAGAGAATAAGAAGAACATACATGCTAAAAGACGAACTTTAAACCCTTAAAAGCCACCCTTAGAGTTGAAATATTGCAAAAAGATTTCTTAGTGCGCCTCTAAAGGGCCAACTGAACATACCTACTAAATTTGAACGTTTTTGGTCCGGTAGATTTTTAGTTCTGCGAGTGAGTGAGTGAGTGAGTGAGTCAGTCAGTCAGTCAGTCAGTGAGTGAGTGCCATTTCGCTTTTATATATATAGATAAGTAGGAAATGAAATGTATAGCAGACACTTTAGTTGTTATGTACTGTATTGTATTTTAAGTATGTTAGTTTATCTTATTTTTTTACTGCAGTGATGAAGTATCACAAAATGCTATTGTATGATATCTTATATTTCCCAACTCACTTTATAAACTTCTGTTTATTTTTGGTTCACAACTTTCTTTTTCGCACAAATAATAAATTCTTTCAGCTTATTTTAATAACTGAATGTTTATTTTTGGTGAGTTTGTTACTTTAATTAATAAAATTTTAAACACATGTTAAGATCATGTGGGGGATGGTAACTTTCAAAATGAAATATTTCCTACACTATTATTCAGCATTGTTACGTATTATTTACAATGTAATTTTTTTCTCTTTTCAATAATTAAAAATTTGCTTAAAAATGTATTATTTTAAATAAGTAGATATCTATTGTTTGTTTTTAATCATAGTATTTATATATTTTTTGTATTGTTACAATATGTAATTGAGTGTAAGAGAGGGTCGACTGCGCCCTAACTTTGCTCTATAGGAAAATAAAGGCAGTCATTCTATTCCATTCTATTCACTTCAAAAATCTCGAATGTCATTTGAAGCTTTTACTTGTGACTGAATCATTTACAGGCCTACCAATATTTCCGAATCTAAAATAAAATATATATTTATATTAAAAAAATATCCATTTATATTTATATAAAATATATATTCATATTTCCGAATTCAAAATTTTCTTTTTTCAAGCGAAATCCTCTCAAATGAATAATACCATGTTAGACGGAGCCTTACTTTGGATAATTGCTTCAACCTAATTTCGAATCTAATGGTTTGAGCTATTGTCAGGCTTCCTTTTTTGATATTTTAGTGTTTAATACAATAATAATAATTATTTATAATTTTCTTTTCTTTATTTGCAGTGTAATGGAGCCGTAGTGCTAACCGTAGATCAGTTCAACACCAGAGAAGAACATCCTCTAGAAACTCCGTTGTATTTGCTAAAGAAAAGAGTGAGTAGACTGCAATCTCATTATATTTAGTTTTTAGAACTTTAAGTTGTTTGTAGAATAAATCGTATTGATAATAAAGTTATGATATTGTGATAGATATTCGCAATTTATAGTGACTTGATTTTCACGGTAGTATGTCACGTTCACTATGTCAAACATAAAAATAGTAGCACATTTTTTTAGAAACTGTATTCTTTGTTTGAAATGAATATTTTTTTTATGAAACTTTCATGCTAAACTACATCTGGAATGGAGCTTTTTGTGATTTTCATCAGTAGAATAGTGATTTTCAAAGCAAGAATGAGAATAAACTTCTATCCTCTCTCGCTTAATCTTGTCTAAGTCAAATGACTCACTCGGTGATGTAGAAGCAAAAGTAGGCTCAGCAATATTTTTCATTTACAGCATTAATTGAATATGTGATAATAACTTCTATCGACATGTGCATGAGAATCATTCATTCATTCATCACCATGCTTCCCTTTACCCACGCTCATTCTGAGGATGGACCTACATTGGAGACTAGTTCATCCGCCGGTCCGCATACGATCTGCGAGAGCTATGGATTTTTTCTCTTTTGACTCCGATCAATAAATTAGTGGTTTTTACTAAACGTCACGGCACGACAACCCAAACATCCAATAGGAGGGCTTTCTGTCCTGTCGTGCCGTGCTTTTTGAAATCAGCCAACCCCTATCATCTATCATTGCAAACGGACGGACGGTCCATCAGCAAAAACAGATTCTTTCGATTTCCGTTTACAATATTACTCGTTGAAGATGAATGAATTTTATCGTTTTTATAACTATTGCAGGGCCTAGAAGTGATCGACCCCTTTATCCCGATCGAGGTACCCAATTTGTCGAAGTTGGAGTTCAACAACCTGCTCGATTACTACGAGGATCGACTCTGGATCCAGAGACCGGGCGCCCGGGATGAGCTCGAGTTTCTCAGTGTCAGAAACCCCTACCAACTGTTCCAGCTGTGTGCGCCTCTTTAATCAATGCATTTCAACAGTTAATTGTATCTACTTATAGTGTATTAATGTGTGTTATTAAAAATGACTGTTTAGAAATGGATTTTTTCATTTGAAGAGCTCCGGTGTTGATAGGATAAGATATTTATTCAAAATTGATAGCATATTTTGCACAATTCACAGTTGAATACATGTTAAAAATATTTGAGTAAATTTTTAATGTAACATTTTTTCAATTGAAACCGTTTTTTACAAAATACTGTTTCAAAAACTACTTAAATTTGACTTGTCAAATCTGACTGTTCACCATACAGAAACTTTGTAGACATTTTTATCCTCTACAATCTTGATATTTCACATGCATTATGGTTGCGGCGAAAATTAAAAGAAAATCAGAATGGATATTTAGGTAGATGACTTTCTCATAATTTCGCATGAATTCTTAATTTAATGTTGAGATTCAGCTGAACAATGGTTGGAGACAATAATTGTCTTTTCTATAAAATTGAAGTTCACTCAAAATGCTCAATCGGTTTCAGAACTTAATTATTTCTTTCTTTTTCTTTATCCGGCGCTACAGCCCTAGGTGAGCTCTGGCCTCCTTCACAACACACCTCCATTCTTCCCTGTTCATGGCTCTTTCCTTACATCCTCTTACCCCCATCTTTCTCAGGTCATCCATCACTTGGTCCACCCACCTGTTCCTTGGCCTACCTTTCTTTCTTCTGCTGTGCAACTTGCTATTAAAAACTATTTTCGGCATTCTAGCCTCACTCATCCTCATCACATGCCCCAACCACCTTATTCTTTGGGCTTTAATGAAGCGTACTATATTTTCTCCTTTTATTAATGCATCTATTTCCTCATTTTTTCTTATTCGCCATTGCTGCTCATTAACCTGAACGGGACCGTAAATTCTTCTTAGTATTTAGTATTCTACTTAATTATTTAGTCCAGTCAAATAGTCGTTTTTCAGTAAACAGCCCCGAAAGAATTTTTCTTGACGGTTCTATATGTATTATGGGGCGCTGAAATCGAATCTGAAATTTGCTGACACGCCAGAGGGCGGCTTCACCCCCAAACCCCCAATATTACGGAATTTTTCCAATTTTCCCATTTTATTTCGTGAACCTTAAGTTTCTCAAGGAAAATCATTCTTGACAAAATTAATAAGAATAAAATTTCCAATAAATTAAGTGGTCGCGCAGGATTCTACCATTTTTGATTCCGGAGCTACGAATTTTCAAAAAAGGGGTATTTTTTAAGAGGTTTTCAAATTCATGCAAACCTACCACTTCTTCCCTATACAACTTGAATATTTTCCTAGTATAGATGAAAAATCACACATCTCGTGGAAGAACAATTCGTTATGAACAGGATTCCTTAGGAATTTTCGAATTTATTAGTGGGGGGAGGGGGAATACACCCAAAAATAGAAAATCATGTCCTACAGCCAAAATACAAATTTTTCATTATAATACCTTTTCAAGGCCTTCCTAACAAAAAATACATATTTCGGCTGGAATCATCTCACGAGGGTTATTTTCTATGAGAATTGCCCATTAGAAACATTTAATTTCAGTATTTCCTAGTGGGGAGGTACGTCATAAGGATACGGCAAGGATCAAAACTTTAAACACTAATAACCTTTGACAGAATGATCAGATCTCGTACTACAGCTCATTCTTCTCAACTCGTGAAGGCGGTCAAAATCACGTATCATAACTGGAATTTGATGAAAAAATAAAAAATTCCTCTTTTAGTGTATTTTAGCCCCTATTTAAATACACAGAAAAATGGCCAATTTCTATATTCAAAACTGTGTATCTCGGTAACCCGAAATTATAAAAATGGTACTTGGTCTCTATTTGGAGAACAGAATCTCCTCTTTCATGTGAGGTAAATGAATTTAGTAAAAATATATCGTGAGGTAAGATACGTTTGATTCAAAAAATCAAGAAATTTGCGATATTTTCCTCATTTTCACTGTCTCGAAAGTTTTCCGATAATAAATTGTCACGCAAGATGGGTTAAAGGCAACGTAGCTTATACAGCATGTAATTCTCTTTCATTTGAGACCAATCGCAAGTTTCTATAATGTATCTTACTCGTTTTAGAGACTCTTGAATAACAGTAGAATCGAAGAAAAAATAATAAAATGAAAATTATCATTTTTTCAATTGGCTGTAACTTTTTAACGATATTGAAATTAAAAATCGATTTATGAGAGCGAAAAGAGGAGAAAATTCTCTACAACTTTGACTACTTTTTTGATTTTTTATCTGAAGTGTTTCACAAAATACGCAACTTTGAATATGCGAGAATGTGGAAATGATTAACGTATCAACAATTTTTCGCATATTTTCGGGAAGAAGTGGTAGATTTGCATAATTTTGAAAACCCCTTAAAAAATACCCCTTTTTTGATAATTTGTAGCTCCGGAACCAAAAATGGTAGAATCCTGCGCGACCCCTCAATTTATTGGAAATTTTATTCTGTTTAATTTTGTCGAGAAAAATGTTCGAAATTTTGGGGGTTTTGGAGATGAAGCCGTCCTCTGGCGTGTCAGCAAATTTCAGATTCGAATTCAGCGCCCCAAAATACATATAGAACCGTCGAGAAAAATTCTTTCGGGGCTGTTTCCTGAGAAACGACCATTTGACTGGACTAATTGGGAATTCTCATATTCTACGACTTATTTTAAAGAAACAATATTGCTTGCGATAAAATGGACAGTGTAGTCCACATTTCAGAATGAATATAAATCTCCAAGTACCTCACATGTGGTAGTTCCATGGCAAATTATCACCAAATTTGGAACTTTTTTATAATTTAACTAATTCTATTCATCAATACAATATTATACGATAATCATTGTTGTTGAAAACAGTGGCGTCATTTCACCAAACTGCTGGGGGGGGGGGGCAAAAACCAAAAGGTATGGGGGAAGGAATACCCCCAAAGGATAGAGGGTCCTGGGTTTTTCCCCATAAATGCTTCATTTTAATGTGGTTGAAGTATCAATACAAACATACATTATTATTTAGTAAATCATGAAATATTTATTAGAAATATAGGCCTACAGAGAGGAATTACTATAGTGTAGGAATACACTGAAACAGATTTCTTAAAAATCATGGAAACAGATATTTTTTTCTTGTACAATGACAATTTCATTGGGGATCATATTCTAATTGGAAAATAACTTTCAGTTAGAAAGCTAAAGGAACATTAAGCTGTTCCCATAATTCTCACCAACTCTGTAGGCCAACTCTTGATTGTCTGATTGTGCCCTTATTTCTTTTGCTTACACTGTGACATCTTACAACTTGTTAATTCTCACGTTGAATTTATGCAATAACTCACTTATTGTTCCCTGATCAATAATTGTACCCATTCTATATTCAGGCTTCAATAATACCACAGAGAAAAATATATTCTTTATTACTCCGTACCTGTAGCCATACTTTCATGAAAATTTTGCTACTTTGTTGATACTGTAGAAGGAATTATACTACTGCTGTTTAAAAAAGTATTAAATCAGTATGAGATTCTAAGGATTCGTGTTGATAGACCAGCATTTTCATTATTCATCTGATCCTTGTGGGGGGGGGGGTCCTAGGCCCCCTAAATGGCGCCCTGGTTGAAAATGTGTTTCTCTCGACTCTCGACAACTTTCGTTCAAATAAATTAATATTATTTTCCGATCAGATCAACGGCGATAGCTCAACTTATTTCAAGCAATTCATAATACAGTATCTTAGAAATTATTATTAAATTTCTTCAAAGACTTTGGACATGTAGGATAGAAAGTTGGTCTTCAAATAATTTAGGATAGTCAAGCACTAATCAAGTGATCACAATCAATATATCATAAGAGCTCTGTGTATAGAGAGTAATTTCCCATATTAAGAAAATGAGTACTTTTATGATGGAAACTTTAAGAGAATATCTGTTTTGATCAATAAATTAAGGGGATGAATAAGGCACAAAATAAGAGAATTTGAATGCTTGAAAAGTTTTATCGTAGAACATTTTTGGGGCCAAGCGATCTCAGGATTACACTATGAAGTATTGAAACACCATCTGTGGGAAAAAAAATCAAACAAGAAGATAAGAACATCCAATATAATTCAAGTTTTAGGAATCTAATATTATTAACTATAATCATTAATTTCCACCTTCGTAAAATCAAAACCAAATTTTTTTTATTATCATAATGCTATATTTTTTAATCTCGATTATACTGCTTAAATTTAGGCAGTGAATAATCTTACATAATCTTTTACTGACACGACATGTTTGTCTACAAACTATACCATAATTAAAAAATTACGGTACGGTACTGTAGTTGATTCATTTAAATATCGTATATCCGATACCGTTCTCGTTGTGAATGAATTCTATACATTTTAATTTTTGATAATAAAAAATAGGATACAAGAAATTACCTTCATCCTCTTCCACTGTATTCCTTCATCTCATCAAGGTAATAAGGTAAAATAACTACACATTAGACATTAAAATAAGTACACATTAGACATTAAAATAAGTACACATTAGACATTAAAATAATTACACATTATACATTAAAATAAGTACAATTTAGACATTAAAATAAGTACACATAATTCACACTATTTCTCCCCATACAAGAATGTTTGTCCAATTATCCAGAGCCAAATATAGACAGGAGGTGGATCGGGCTAAAAAAGATTACAATGCTAGAGTCATTGATGAATCTCACAATTGTCATACATGACATCAAAACCTATTCAATTTTTGAAATATTATTTTGTGAATTGGAAATCTGGTCGCGGATTTAATTATTAAATATAATTGATAAAGCGAGAAGATCTCCAATGTACAAAGATGAAACGTGTGTTTTATCTCGTTTCGTGAAGGCAATATTATAGGTTTTAGCTCCATGCTATACAAACAAGAGTGAGTTGACTTTTGGTCTGTGAATCAAGGCTGCATGTGTTTTTCACATGAATAGATTTGGAATTTTTCTTTCGGGGCCCGTATACTTGAACCGTTTGTGAAGTGAGTTGTTGAGTTAAGGCATTGGTTACCTGAATGATTCTGTCTTGAGAATTCAATTATAGGCTGTCGCAGTCCGGGCAGTTTAAACCTACATAATTTTCAGGATTTGAGTCTTGTAGGGAAAGCTGGTGTTTTTGATTCAATCAACTGGCAGAGTTTTTTTTATATTTTTTTTATTTTAAATTCGGGAGTGTTTTAACTGGACCTTGAAGAGCAGGCCAAGGGACTTTTGTTAAGGTAAAGTAAGATCTATAATTCTAAATAGTATTTTTTTGTTTTTTTATTGTTTTATTATCATAAACTGAACGACCACAGATCAGCAAAGCGAGTAGCCCCTGAAATATTCATATGATTATTATTATTATTTCGTAATAAATTCTAATTTTAATTTCGTGATAAAATAATTTATTGTTTTGTTTTAATATCAAAAACCTGTACGATCTTTTCTTGTTTTTCATTTTCCCACCCTTACATATTTGGTGAAGGCATATCTTGCTTACAACATTTAAACATTAGAAATGCCTAACCGTCGACTTGAATCTTAGACCTCACTTCGTTCGGTCAATAAATCCAAGCCAGTGGTTCGATGCAAAAAGAGTCCAGATGAGGTCAACAATGCTTTCATGGATGCTGTCTTTGAGATTGTTGAAGGTCTACCAGCATCTATGGCAGATCCAGCATTGTCTGTCCCTTTGTCTCATCATACGTTTACCTGATGAGAATTGTTCATGGTTTCAGGACAAGTCACAGCCAGGACGCCTAAGGCCTGTCAGTGTTCCTGTTGAAAAAGTTGATATGGGTATTGATGGGACCTCTGCTGTCGCTGGTCAACGGCTGCCTCATGGAAGGTGTTTTTCCCAACTGCCTCAAGATTGCAAAGACAGTCCCGATCTTCAAGAAGGATAATCCTACTGATGTAGGCATCTTCAGACCAATATCAACAATTGTACCAGTGTTGGGTAAAATCATTGAAACGTCCATGTTGAGGAAGCTGACTGTATATCTGGAAGAGAGAAACCTTATGATGGATATAAAAAGTAAATTTGTATGGCTTATGTTGGTGGGGAGTCCCTTGCAGGAAGGTCCCACCGCCTGAATATATAATTTAAGCCGTCAATGGGCCTTACGACTGTCATACTTCAGCCGGGACCGACAGTTTAACGTGCCCATCCGATAACACGGGAGTGATCCGGTTAAAAAACTTTTGGTATTGAGAGGGTTTGAACCCGGGATCTCTATGCTGCTACGCAAGCACTCTGATGGATATGCAGCATAGCTTATGGTTTCAGGAAAGGCAGGTATACCACCTCTGCAGTGCTTTCATTAGTTGAAAGAATACATGTGGCTTTCAAGGAGCGCAAATTGGTTGACCTTGTGATGTGTGACCTGACCAAAGCCTTTGACTGCGTGTCGCACAACATTCTGCTGAACAAACTACATAGGTATGGCATTGGGGACAGTGCATGGAGTATGGTAGCAGACTATCTAAGCGACAGGAGACAAGTTGTCTCGGTGATGGGGACGACTTTCGAGGAAAGGAGAATAACACATGGAGTTCCTCCATGTGTGTGGAGTGCTTGGGCCGCTGTTATTTCTCATACTCATCAACGATCTCCATCTACCGAATTCTAGTCTGCTGTTTGCTCATGAGACTACCATAGTTGGTAGGGGCAGTGGACCCCCGGAAGCTAAACGCTGTGCACGGGAGCTGTTTCCCGAGGCTAAAGAGTGGTTTGCTTTGTACTCTTAGTACCCACACTCCGAATGACGAAACAGTCACTTTGCTTGGCTTTGGAACCGATGCCAAATTAAGTTGGGAGCCGCATATTGACCAGGTATGCAGGAGACTGTCTAGAGTAATCTACCTGTTCAGAAAGCTGAGAAGCCTCCTGAGTCTCAAGAGACTTCTAATGATGTATCATGCGGTGTTTGGCAGTCATGTGCAGTATGGATTTCTTATCTGGGGCCATTCTCCGCATGCCAATGACATCCAGCTTCTTCAAAAGAAGGCACTGCGGATCCTTACCTACAGTGACTTCATTGCCCATTGTCAACCCATCTTCAGACGCCTGAAAGTGCACACCGTCTTCGGGCTGTACATACTGGCCTCACTTACTGCAGTAAAGATAAACAGGGCTAACATTATGAGTAGGTGTCAGGTGCACTCATAAGGTACCCGCGGAAGGCTACAGTTGGAGATTTCACGCTCTATATAGGTTGTCAAAAGTGAAGGACTCTTTCCCAGTGTTGGCACTCAAAATGTTCAACCTGCTGCCGGGCTCGGTGAGGGATTTTCCTATTGGTGTTTTCAAGAAGAGGCTGTCAAGGTGGCGGATTAAAAGAAGCTATTACAGTATCAGTGATTTCCTTGGGGTTAGCTTTGAGGGACTGTGATGCCACGCCATCTTGATTGTCAAGTTTAAAGTTTAAAGTTTTTATTTGTTTTTGACGCGATCTATCCGGAAACACCTGGCTAACGATCAAGACTTTGGATAGTTGGATATTTTAATGTGATACTGTATCATTGGATATCCTTTATACAAATCAAATTGTCCACAATCAGTGCATAAATTTAAGTCGAAAATCGATGAATCAATCTTTTCAACAGAGCAATGTGTTCTATTGAGGAATAGTGATCTACTGTTCACTAACTATTGTTTAGTGTTCTATTGAGGAATAGTGATAAAATACCAATATCAAGATAATTCTCTCTTACTCCTCTTTTTGTCATTGTACATCATATTATTCATTAAACCTATTTAATCAATTTAAATTGTCTAGAATTATTATTAGTTTTTGATTGATATTCAAGATTATAATTTTTCTTCTCCTCTCTCAAAAAACTATAAATCAACTATTCTATTAATAAATTAATAAATCAAGCATTTCCTATAAGTAATTTCAACCCTATTATCAACATTGTAATCATCTTCGAAAGTTCCTCCAATTCAAATATTCGCGGGCTCTTAAGATATACTGTCAGCTGATATAAAATAGTGTAGTGGGGGGGATCCCACAAGGCCAATAATCCAATAGCAGCTGATTTTAGCATCAGAGTTCAAAGATCTTCTTCAGTCGCTTTGCCGTTTCTGACAAATGGTTATTTTTATGTTTGTAGTGTAATTTTTAAAGTCTAGATTTTAAATAATTGAGTTAAGCTCTATTTCCTTCATGTTGATTTTCAATGATAACTGAATTGTATTGTAATGCGTGATTCTAAAACGATAGCATTCAAACAAAAAATGTAAATTAATTTCTTTTGTGTTGTTTACGTTTGTTTTAGTACATTCTAACTTCAATTTGAATAATAACCGCGTTGAATAGTGCAAAATTAAGCATTTTTCATGTTTAATTTCAAGAAACAGGTAAGAGAATTAGTTTTATTTTACGTTTTTGTGATATTTGAGTCATAAAACATCCTAAATCGTCAAACAAAGACAGAGTTATTGAATTACATCATGCCTTGACCAAAAATAACTATGATACTATTGTTTGTTATTATTTGCGGAGATGATCAAGTTTTTGTTGGAACTAGATTACCATTTTTTCTTATTTAAATAGATGTTTTTTTACTCTTATTAGGCAGTTTGTTATTATTCATTGTCTAGTCCTAGTGCATCTCTTTGTTTGCTTGAATGGGCACTAGAGTTAAAACACTATCCAAAGGCTATTTTGAAATACTCAAGTTATAAAAGTTTTTTCTAGTGTAATTTTTATTATTTAAAATGATATTTAATTAAATTATTTACTTACTATTATATTTTGACTTAGTATTATGTAGCCTATTGCTGTAGCTTCTTGCGGTTAAATACATTGATTTAATTTAAATTAAATGTAAAGTCAACCGAATAAAATCGTACAATATAATTTTTCGCTTTTTCTAGAAAGTTTCATAATGAGCTTGGAAGAAAATGATAAAACTGATGGAGAAGAACCGACTAAAGCGGCTACTAGCTCTCATACCACCAACACTCTTGGCAAAGAGGTATCGGCTAAACGTGCCAACATTAAAGAGATCAAGGCCAATATCAAGCATAATATCTCCACATTGACCAAGAAGCCTCCAGAACATGGTAAGCAATCAATTCAAGTTGATCTTTTTCCAAATATTACTTACTTTGAGTTAATGAACTTACTATCGTAACAGGGGTACCACGATATCTACTCAGATATATACTCTGAAACCTAATGCTTCAATGAAGTTACTGTTAGAGCTTTTTGTAATACAATATAATATTGTAAAAAGGAAGCAATTTTAATTGGATTCAACAACTCAAGATGATGATCGAATATCAAATTAAACTTATAACTAAGAGAGAGGATCTCTTAGTAACTAAGAGAGATCCTTTATTTTTCTATTTTTGGTGCTTGAGTCGTTGTCAGTTTGTTGGTTTGTATGTTTGACGGTAATATTCAATTTCTTTCATCATAAACTTCAAATTTTTAACAAAAATATTCTTTGAAGCAAGTTCATTAGCTAACGAAAATGACTCACTCCTTTGTCCTTTTTGAGGATAATTATATGGTAACAGGATAGCATTGAAAGTGCAAAAGAATAAAAAATGTAGTATTAATTTATCATTACAAATCACAAATTAATGGATCGTCAATAACAGAATGCAACTTGATCAATATTTATCTTGAGTTTCCACTGCTTTCAATAAAAAAGCTGACAGAAATCAGCGGAGTTTTGAGTGACTTCTCCAGCTCTAGACTAGCATTTAAAATATGCTTAGGTAATAATAGGCCTTCACTGTATGCACCTACGTTTAGCCATAGGTTTAACCACATGTTTAACAGTACGTAGTACTTGTTTATTCATAAAAAAAAATTATTTTGTAATCTTTATTATATTCTCATTAGGCTATTAATTTTATTGTGAGTGGGGAAACTTGACAGCCAATTTCTATTAGACTTATTTATTTTCAAGTCTTTATAAATAAATTTAAACCAGGGGTTTGACATTACCGGCTCTGTTCGAAATAGAATTGAAAATTTATGTTAGTCTGGAGCCTGTTTCAAGAAACTAAAAAGTTGATTTTAAAACAATAATTTACTTCAAGATGCATTCCATCACATATCAGGACGTGCTATACTTGTCTAGTGTAGGCTAATCTTGAAGCTATCTGTCAATGTATTTCATCAAAAGATGAATGAAAAATTCCCAAGGAGAGGATTTTAGGTAATAATTGATGGGTGCTCACATTATTCGATTATTGAAAAATAAAATAACTTCAATCAAATCTTCAGATTTAAATTCAAACCAAATTTTCTGTCATTCTCATTTAAAATTATAATTAAAAAAAAATTGATTGTCTGTAAAATTAATCTGTTTAGTGTTATAAAAAATAGCTTACTTTGAAAATGAAAATTATTGGAAAAACTATTTCTTCCTCAGTTAAAACGGTAAATTTCTGCATTAAATGTTCATCTTCCAATAATTAGCTAGTAGTTAATTTTTTTCCGTGATGAATAACATTTTAATAGCCTACTAATCAAATTAATTCAAGGAAAATCTAAATATTATCAAGATTATCACAAAAAATAATTCACAATATTAGTATTTAAAATATATATATATTATATAATTCATTATGTAACCGAGAATGACTGTACTGAGCTATTTTTATTTCTGCAGACCTAGAGATTGTTTCATGTTTGCTGATAAGAATGACCTTTGGCCGTGGCTAATATTTATCTTGTTCTAAAGGGAAAACATCACGGCTTTCTGATGTAATACTTTGAAGTTTACGACGAATTTGATTAGAAAATACTGCAGATGTAACTATTACAAGTTTAGAATGAATTTTAATGTCAATAAAACTAAATTTATAGTAAATTTCTATATTCTGGTTATAATTAAGTTTCCGATGAATTCACAAAAAGATTCTTCTTTAAGTATGAATAGGCTAATGATTCTATGAAAAAAAATGTTGGCCATGTGGTTCTGTGATACGAGTATCTTGAATATGTTACATGCACTATTTTACTTGACTCAACTTTTCACAATAGGTTCTAATTTATTTTTACCAATTACTATAATGCTTGTTAATGTGTATTAACAATGCAACTTGAAATAAACTAGTTTCAGCGCTAAGCGCAGCTTTCTCGGTTTAAATTTTTTCGTCGTCATGTCCAATACCAAAAAAATACAATACTATAAAATAAACAAAAACACTATGCAAACCATAATAATCTATCCATATATACTATATCAATGAAATCAAAGCAGCAAGTTTTGTTGATAATACTTTAGAAAGCGGCCATCGTCTATGTTTAATTATTTTGCATTTTTGTCTCAATTGAATATACATTTTTTAAAATACAAATAAAACCGGCACGTAAGGACGCGAACCTTTGTTTTCTCACTTGAATTGACCCAACATTACGGTCGTAGTGGCTGTCAAAAGTGTTTTAATTTAAAAAAGATAATTTGTTTAGTTTCTAATAGTGTTTGAAAGATTCTCATCTTTTTTTGGTTTGAATATTAAGTACTAGGCTACTGTTAAAAATACTACTGTCGGAATATCCACTCTCGTTTCATTGTTAGTTACAATTTGTGTTAAGCGATGAGAGAGAGATATATATGAAAATAGAGAGAGAAAGAGTGGAGATAGAAAGAGGGGAGAGTGGAAAAAACAGGAAATCCTCCCACTTATCAATTAGTTGCTTCATTCATAATCATGATTTGCTTCTTCTAATTGTGTGCGCGCTTAAAACTGGCTTGTTTTTCCTACATAAGGATTAAAAACCATCTGAACTATTGAGTTAGTTCGTAGAGTCTATCGTTGCTTGTTTATCAATTAGCAACGATGTTGAAAAAGCAGGCTGTTCTACACCATTGAGCATGAAGTTCGGAAAGAAAATTGTTGGGTCAAGATAATTTGAATTCTAAATAATGATGCGAATTCAATCTAGTTCTTGTATATTCCAAATAATTTGAATTTTAACTCAGTTAAAATATTTGTTCACTTTCTTGATCAATTTTGGGAGAACTCCCATTTGCCTTCAAGGCCAGACTGATGTAATTTTTGCAATTGGCATTAATTTCAGAAGTGTGTGAGAATTTGTTGTCAGCTTTTTGTTTATACTGTCTAGGTCTACTGACACACTCAATGTTAATTTGATTTTTGTTAATTTACATGTTTTTTTTCAATGCAATCTCTTGTTTTCCATTATTGATATTCTACACTTCTCTCAATACAATTTCCTCTGTACAAACAATTAGTTTGGCTTTGGTAGAAGATTTTTTCAATAAATTATTTTTATGTTTTCAATTCAAATTCCATGTAAAAAACCATTTGAGAATTGCTTTAAAAGTAGGCTGTTGTCTGCTCTTTTATTTATTTATTCTGGTATCTATCTACTTACTTATTTATTTCTATTTAGAATAACACACAAATCATAATATGAATGATTGGGAAAGGGTCAACAGAATATTTCAATTATTAACTGGCATGTTGATGCTACCCAAATGGTGTTCCTAGCAAAAAGGGATTGCAAATTTAATCTGGTTTTCTCCATTCTTTACACTGAAATTGAGTTATTCACAATCGTTTTTACACGAAGCTATCTTCAATCCACATTAATCTATATTAGTAGATTAACTAAGGAAAGCCAGTGAATAGAATTTTATAAATTGAATAGAACTTATATTAAGTTACATTTTATCATCCTTATCATTCGTTTTTACCTTTAATTAATGCTAGTAAATTTGAAGATTTATTTATTGTAAAAACACTATAATAATGATGATAATAATAATAATATAATTATGATTAGGGATGGAAAACTATGCTGAGTCTTCAAAATTTTTCTTTCAAATTTCGATAAAAAGTTGATGTACGAAGTATTATTAGGTTATAAAATCTCACATCACTGCTTCGCCACTTACTTTTCGGCCCAGAAATAGTTATTTGGAAATTTTGATCTTTGAAGGTTGACGTAAGAAGTAGAATAAATGAATGTACCAAAGAAAACAATCAATTGGAAACTTGAGAAGGTATTGCATTTATATTGATAAATTTTAAAGGAGCAACTTCTAATATTATAAAAATAATGTTGAATTTGAATTCAATTTAACTACATACCATAAGCTACTAGCTACATAACTCATGTTGTGTTCAGGACGTGATGTTATCTGATAACGTTCTACAATGAATTTACAATGTCTATTGAACGATGCTTATTCTAATAACACACATATACCGTATTCAGAAACTCACGTAGTACCATGCACTGAAGCCAGAACAGCTAAATGTATTATCTGCACAACCTAGACAAATATATGCAAAACATTTTCAATTTCTAGTTTGTGGCTATCTTGAGGTCATTGGTTTCCGTTCTTTTACGAGACTTCTACATTTTCAAATATCAAAGCTCTTAGAATACATTAGCAACAGCTTTGAAGGTATACTAAAAATTCACTAGCGTAACCAACAATCTAATTGAAAAACAATCGACTCTAGGGCATGCACACACTAGAAACACACTACTTTTTGCATGTACGCGGCTCTATTCTTGTCCAGTGTGTGCACGCCTTACTCTCAGCTGTTACCGTTTGAAAAGACACATTTATATGAAGCACTCGCCAGGTATACGTTTTGTGTCCATAAGACGTAAGTACATCACTGAATTGTACCCTAAAATATCGATGTAATATTCAAATTTCCCCACAGTCAATGTAATCTGATCTACAAGGCTGTAAAAACTGTAATAATATTGTGAAACTCACCTGAAGCACCTCGCCGTTACTACACGTTGGATACAGTATTAATACATTTTATAAATAGATGGACAGTATTCTATGTTACACGAATCTTTCAAGTGTTATTAATGCATGTTCGCTGTCTCTGTTTTGTAAATGTATGAAGTTGTATTCCTTCTTTTCCTTACAGTAGACACGTAACCTAAAGGGTGGCGAGGGGGAATATTGATTTTCAACGACTCTCCTCTGCTCAGTCTCTGTGAGGAGGAAAATGAGCCTCCCCTCCCACCCCTCCAGTTCCACCCCCACTTTATACTCCTCCTCTTCCCCACCCCCTACCAACCCACCCCTTTTAGTGAGTGAGTCGGATCAATGGGGTTGGTGTAGTACACTTGGATAAACCGAATAAAAATCTAGTTTGTTGTGTGCGGTGTCTTGTATGCAAATATGTAGTGCGGAAGTATTAGGTAGTGCAGGCTCGGATTTGATCAGCTGTTGTGCTCAACTAATATAATCGATGTGATGTGCACGATTGCTGTGTGATGATGGAGAAGGTTTTCTGTGATTCCGGTGTCGGTTCATAATGTTTTGTGAGAGAAAGTAGATTGAATTAGAAGCGATGCAGACCCTACGTAAGAAATCCAGCCCATGTAAATGTGAGTAACGCAGATTTAATGGATTACAAGTAAAATGTTTCGAGAATTTCGATTAGGAAATCTGTACTACAGGCTTCCACTGAAAGACTTAATTGATTTTAATTTATTATTTTGTCAACTGTATAATTTATATGTTTTTTCGTTTCAATCTATACTTTTTTAGCTCCTTCAAATAACATTTATACAATTAATTGTGCAAGAATTTGTGACTGGATCACGTGGAAATGAACCAAAAGGGTCGGCTTTCAGGGTTGGTCTCTCAGGGTATTGGAAGTTTGATGCTGTATTGTTCCAGTATATAATCAAATTTGATTAACCTGTATGAATTCTGTTCCAATTTATTCATATTTGTGTCTGTAGCAACCCGTTTAAATGACTCCATCTCAATTTCATCACAATTCACTGTAAAATTGAGTGCTTGTTTTTAGAGTTTGTAGTTATAAAAGGTTATTAAGGGTTCTGATGTGTTCTTGGATGTGTTTGAATTTTTATCAGTTTAATTTAACAATTTTAATCACTTTATTATGGTTTAATTAATCTAAATTGACTGTGACTAACCTTTTCTAGCCTTTGACTTGAATTTTCTCTATTCTTGAAAAAATGGTTGAATAAAGTAGTAATATACCTTAACATTCATCATCACTTTATCCTTCTTAATTACCTTAATAACAATTTCAGAACTCTCCCAGTCACAATAATCACTCCTTATTATACAATCGTTGCCTTAGTTCCTTAATAGCTCTAGAGGTTTTTGGCTTATGATGGAGAGTATGGTGTAGCTGATTGGAATGTATTTTGCTCTCATCAACCTATATTCATATGGCTAATGTATGAACATTCCAATTAAAGTAAATGTTATTCTTTGTCACAGAAAAACTGGGTAGAAGGGCTTTAGACTTCGAATAATATACTCCCTTTAATGGATCGACCGTCAATTTTTCTTAAGTTTCTCCAGTTATCTCCCCCATCGCTGACTATTAAAGATTGATTGATTGATTGATTATTGTCTATTTTCAGTTTGTACTCTCTTCATCACTACATTAATAATAATTATTTATCTTTGCATATAATGTGATCTCTACTGCATTTTTTGGAACATACAGTTTTTCATTTATTTATTTTCTTACATAATATTAATTATAAGTTATTAATTATATAATAGGCCTAAATTACAATTATACATATTATCTGAGTTACATATTTGTAATGGGTAAAGGAATGAAATGGAAGTATTAAGTAGTTTATTTATTTGTCCAGTTGATCATTCTTTTGTCCATCTAAATCTAAGAAATTATTTCAAAGCAATATTCAACTAAAAGTAGTGAACATTAATACCCAGTGTGGACATGCTAAAAACATGCTATCATTTCAATCACATATATTTTAAGGTGCGTCTCACGGAGGTTTACTTATTAATAAGCAATTAAGTAATTCATTCATCCACTACTCATTCATCAAATTTTCATTTATTTGTCTTGGACATTTCTATTACATTAAATAGTTTTGTGTTCCTTAGTATTACTGATACGGTCAAGCTATTAACCGAATTCAGGTGTGCAAATTGAAAGTCAGAATCAAATTATTGTTAAATTGATATAACTAAAAGACAATATCAATATTAATATTTGGACAATTTGAAACTAAATTAGGAAATTGAAGAAATTTTGGGCAATAGCCTGTTTTTTCTTTCCCGATGTGGTATTGTTTTTGCTAACCTAATAAATAAATAAATAACTCCGCTCCCTGTTATGGCCGTCCGTTAAACACTCCACTTTCCTCATCTACCTCCCTCCCTCAATGACTCTGTGGTTCACTTAATCAGTTGCAGTGGTCAAGCAGCAGTAGGAGTCTTTCTTTCCAATGAATACCTACCATTCCTACCACCCACTGTTTAATAATCACCTATTTTTTCAATGAATTTCTGCTCTGTTGGACAGAAGTAGAATATCATTGTTTTATATTAGAGTGTTCACATATTACCAGTGTAAACCCTCGTATTTGTACCAATGGTCACCCTAAGCAGTATCCCTGTGGTATTAGACAACACAAATCGTCTCTATTTAAAGCAGCCCTCTTTTCCAATAAATATATCTATTTTACAGAATATAAATAGAATAGCTTTTCATTGTTTCTTTTGGGATTGTTTACATAAACTATCAATGTTCAAACTCTATAACTGTTTTAACAATAATCATCTATTGTTTTGCTTAGTAAGAGAACACAATTGTTTAATATGAGAGTGTTCACACAGTGTGAAATATCAATGAGTGAACTCTATCACTAGAATCAGTGGTGAGTCCTCAAACAGCTGCTGTGTAAGAAATATAATACCATTAGTTTTTATGGGAGGGTTTTCACACATTGTCAGTATATGAGCTTTCCCACTTGCACCAACCATATGCCATGGGCGCCGCCCTGATCTCTAATGTATTTCTTACCATCAACTGTTTAAATAATTTTCACTTAAGCTCGCATTACACCAAGTTTCCGAGCGAGTCACGAGGTATTAGTTCTAATTGCGCTCATTACACTAGAATCGCCTGCTGGCAGCCGGGACACCAGATTCTGAGGGCCGGCTGGTGTCTCACTCGGGTCGCCAGCACGGCCACCAACCCTGGTGTCTCACTGCTATCGGATGGAAACGTTAAACCGTCGGTCCCTGCTGCCTGAAAGTAGTTTTTGAGTTGAAAACTCCTCCTCCTCCTGTCTTTGCCTTCTTTTTCTCTCTTTCTTTATCCTCCTGCTCCTCTTTTATGTCCTCTTCTACATGTATTTTTCTCTTCATTCACTGTCTTCCTTCTCCTTCTACTCCTCCTCTTCCTCATTTTCATCTTCCTCCTCCTCCTACCTCTGTCTTCTACTTCTTCTCCTTCTCCTTTCTCTTCTCTGAAAGCAGTCATTAGGTCATGCCAGAGACCCTGTAATTGATCAGGTGCTACCTGAAAACTCTGACACTAGACCTGAGCCAGTCAGCCAGGTCACTCGGCTTTATTTTTATTTACTCTGGTGTCCCAGCTTGCTTTATAAGCAGTCACTGCTAGTGTCTCACTGGCGACCCTGGCCTAATGTAATAAGGGTAAAGTATGATACAAGTACAGTTTAGGAATGAGAAATGAAGTATTATAATTATCAGAATCTCTTTGACGATGTGTTGAATCTTTGTTATCACATATTTCGATTCCATTATGTGTACATATGTTCTAGTTGACAGTTTTTAACCTTTTAGAAGCTAGGGACTTTTTTGTATATCTTCAAGCATAGTGACTAAATAGTTAATAATATCGGGGCACCGAGCTTCGCTCGTCATTTTTATTTATCGATAAACAGAACACAATTCTTTAAAATGATCGTGTTTATATTTTACAGCTGGCTATACGTCAGCTTATGAATTTCAGGGATGAGATATTTTGATTTTTAACAGACGCACTCGCCCACTCACTTTTTATCATCCACAGACGACGAAAGTCTCAGCTGTTTTTCCAAGGATGAATTTTCCTTCTAATGTCGTTCAGCAAGTTTTCCCAGGGATGAGTCCTAGTGCAATCGAATTTTTATATCATAAACCAACTATGTTCCAAATTTCGTGAAAATCGTTAGAGCCGTTTTCGAGATCCGTTGGACATAAATAACCATAAATAAATATAAATATCCAAATATAAAAAATATATACAGAAATTGCTCGCTTAATATAATAGGATTATGCGTATGCTCTAACCATTGATTCATTGTTCATTTGGTCATTTCATTGTATAGTAGTCTATTCTCTATTTTGTAATTGTTTTTGTTTTTGAATGCATTGTATGACAATTGTCTATATAGTATGTATCTCTGTTCATTACAAGTAAATATGGATATGAGTAGGATAATTGGTGTGTGCGAGTGTTGATGAGTGAGCACTGTTGCAGCAGACAAGCAGCACCAGGGTGGAGAGCCGGCGCGCTTCCTGGGCGAGGGCGTGTGCTACCGGGCCAAGCTGATTGGCATCCTGGAGGTGGGAGATGCTCGCGGCGACCGCATGTGTCAGGAGGCCCTCGCCGACCTCAAGATGGCCATCCGCGCAGCTGGCGAACACAAGCAGCGCATCACCATTCACATCGCCATCGATGGCCTCCGGCTCAGGGATGACAAGACTGGGGTCAGTGCTCAATCTACTACTCCATCTACTCTTCCTCCTCCTCCTCCTCCTTCTTCTACTGCTCTTCTTCGTTTTCACTTCCTCTCACCTCCTCGTTCTCGTCGTCTTCCTATCCTCTTCTTTCTCTTCCTCCTCCTCATTCTCCTGTCTTCATCTTCTTCTCTTCCAACTGTCTTCTTATTTTTTTCTTTCTTCTTATTATTCACCTAACTGATTCAACCTATTCATCCCAATTTTCTTTTTCTTCTTTTCTTATTCTTCTTCGTCACTATTTCTTTTTCTCATTTTCTCCCTCTTTCTCTTCCTCCTGTTTCTATCTTCTTCCTCTTCCATTTTCTCTTTTTCTTCTTCCACTTTCTCTTTCTCTTATTCTTACTCTTC
This sequence comes from Nilaparvata lugens, assembly GCF_014356525.2. NCBI lineage: Eukaryota > Metazoa > Arthropoda > Insecta > Hemiptera > Delphacidae > Nilaparvata > Nilaparvata lugens. Next base: position 27,957,241 of record NC_052505.1, on the reverse strand, counting down.
CTCCTCCTGCCTTCCTTCTTCTACTCCTCCTCTTCCTACTCCTTCTCCTTACTGTCTTGTTCTACTGTCTTCGCCTTCTCCTCTCCATTCTTCTCCTCCTCCTTTTCCATATGTCTTCCTTCTCCTTCTACTCTTCCTCTTCCTCATTCTCATCTTCCGCCTCCACCTTCTTTCCCGGGATTTGTGTTTTTCTCTACCTCCTATATTTTTCTTTTTCTTCTTTCTATTATGGTTCTCCTCCTCCTCCAGTCTTCCTCATCTTTATCCTGGCAATAGCCTCAACTGACACTCAATTTGGAAAAGTTTCTTAGAGAATTTCAGTGAGATTCAAGGAATAATTATTGTCAAATTCTCGAGTTGAATCGGTTATATTGTATATTTTTCAATTGATTTCTCCATTCAGTAGGAACAATCCAAGAAGAATTTATGAATAATCAGTTAAAACTTACGCATGAAAAAGAGCCTTATTGACTATACTATTCCAATACACCATATTTTTACACTGGTAGTACTTCAATACACCATAGACTTTTGCCAACTGAATCTAAACACTACATCACACTTTTCAAAAATTGGTTCGACATTTACCCACACCATCAATCATGACCTGTCCAACTTCTCTACTAATGGAATTCCATTAAGAAATTCAGATTTAAAACATGAATGAAGATGATAGATCAATAGACAGGAAGATATTAGAGTGCATTTGGCTATTAAGAAAGCGTAGTTTTTTTGCATGGTTTCTAAATTTAGATACTCTTTCAATACGGTTATTAGCTTCAGTGAAGATTCACTTCAACCTGTCAGCATTCATTATCTGCAACGTTAATGCTTTTCATTCAACCAATGATGACATTCAAAAGTGAATTTCATGACTGTTACTATACTAACACTGATTTGTTGAGTAACTTTACAACATGAAACAGTTTCAATTGAATATTCGAGAATTATTTGCTCAAGGTGATGTTTAATATTGCTAAAGACATTCTCTTTGTATCAAATATCATTCACTTATTTATCTATTCTATCACATATCCTGGTTCTGATTGAGAGTTAAAAATCTCTTTGATTCGTGACTATTTGGTCAAGGGTCACTGTAGATAAACTGATTGACTCATCTGTAATCAAGTAGATAGATTAAACTGAATACGTTGTGTAAACTGTAGTACTAATAATTTTCAAACGATTCAACAAATTTAATTGGAATTGTATAAATTAATAATTATAAGTCCAAATAATGAAATATTAGTAGTTAATGAAACACTGAATCACCTTAATAATAATAGTTTACATGAAACACTAAATTACATATCACTCCAGTAGAACGTCCAATAATGTATTTGAATAGATAGAGAATAGAATGCCACATAGAATGCCAATAGAATCCTCACAATAGAATGCCATGTGAATAGTAGCGATCAATATACCTAATTCTTTCTTGAAGACTTCTAGAAGAATTTCATGACTATTGATAGTTGAGGGAGTTGCCCCATGTGAATAGATGAATCTTCTGGTATCGATTTTATTCAGGTGGAGTCTTTCTTCGTGGTAAAGTTTGGGCTACGTTTTCTTGATGCTTTCTAATCTATTCACTGTGTAGTTCAGTAATATTTATTCTATCGTGTAATATAATCCACTCATAACTAGAGAAGCTATCGTTTAGACGCCCAACAGCAATAATATAGTAAATAGTTCAAATATAAAATTTAGTAGTTCAAGTTCAATTGAATTTTCAAAACCTCATTCATAATGAAGATTGTATCAACAGAATAGGAATAATTTTTTGATATATTTCTATTCCCATTATTTTTCCAATTATTAATAGAATAATGTTACTGTATTTATATTATTCAGAAATCTCCATTGAAATACACAGTGAAATTGTTTCCTCCCTATTGTTTTATGCTTATTTATTTGTTCAACTTCTAACGGTACAACACTAATTTCACAAAGAGAAATAACAATTGAAGAACAAATACTGTACAAGCGAAAAAGTTGATACAATATAAGAATATTCAAATATAACATATAATTAATTCAATCAACAAAAACTAAATAGATTAAAACATCTACCTCCTATATTTTTCTTTTTCTTCTTTCTATTATGGTTCTCCTCCTCCTCCTCCTCCTCCTCCTCCTCCTCCTCCTCCTCCTCCTCCTCCTCCTCCTCCTCCTCCTCCTCCTCCTCCTCCTCCTCCTCCTCCTCCTCCTCCTCCTCCTCCTCCTCCTCCTCCTCCTCCTCCTCCTCCTCCTCCTCCTCCTCCTCCTCCTCCTCCTCCTCCTCCTCCTCCTCCTCCTCCTCCTCCTCCTCCTCCTCCTCCTCCTCCTCCTCCTCCTCCTCCTCCTCCTCCTCCTCCTCCTCCTCCTCCTCCTCCTCCTCCTCCTCCTCCTCCTCCTCCTCCTCCTCCTCCTCCTCCTCCTCCTCCTCCTCCTCCTCCTCCTCCTCCTCCTCCTCCTCCTCCTCCTCCTCCTCCTCCTCCTCCTCCTCCTCCTCCTCCTCCTCCTCCTCCTCCTCCTCCTCCTCCTCCTCCTCCTCCTCCTCCTCCTCCTCCTCCTCCTCCTCCTCCTCCTCCTCCTCCTCCTCCTCCTCCTCCTCCTCCTCCTCCTCCTCCTCCTCCTCCTCCTCCTCCTCCTCCTCCTCCTCCTCCTCCTCCTCCTCCTCCTCCTCCTCCTCCTCCTCCTCCTCCTCCTCCTCCTCCTCCTCCTCCTCCTCCTCCTCCTCCTCCTCCTCCTCCTCCTCCTCCTCCTCCTCCTCCTCCTCCTCCTCCTCCTCCTCCTCCTCCTCCTCCTCCTCCTCCTCCTCCTCCTCCTCCTCCTCCTCCTCCTCCTCCTCCTCCTCCTCCTCCTCCTCCTCCTCCTCCTCCTCCTCCTCCTCCTCCTCCTCCTCCTCCTCCTCCTCCTCCTCCTCCTCCTCCTCCTCCTCCTCCTCCTCCTCCTCCTCCTCCTCCTCCTCCTCCTCCTCCTCCTCCTCCTCCTCCTCCTCCTCCTCCTCCTCCTCCTCCTCCTCCTCCTCCTCCTCCTCCTCCTCCTCCTCCTCCTCCTCCTCCTCCTCCTCCTCCTCCTCCTCCTCCTCCTCCTCCTCCTCCTCCTCCTCCTCCTCCTCCTCCTCCTCCTCCTCCTCCTCCTCCTCCTCCTCCTCCTCCTCCTCCTCCTCCTCCTCCTCCTCCTCCTCCTCCTCCTCCTCCTCCTCCTCCTCCTCCTCCTCCTCCTCCTCCTCCTCCTCCTCCTCCTCCTCCTCCTCCTCCTCCTCCTCCTCCTCCTCCTCCTCCTCCTCCTCCTCCTCCTCCTCCTCCTCCTCCTCCTCCTCCTCCTCCTCCTCCTCCTCCTCCTCCTCCTCCTCCTCCTCCTCCTCCTCCTCCTCCTCCTCCTCCTCCTCCTCCTCCTCCTCCTCCTCCTCCTCCTCCTCCTCCTCCTCCTCCTCCTCCTCCTCCTCCTCCTCCTCCTCCTCCTCCTCCTCCTCCTCCTCCTCCTCCTCCTCCTCCTCCTCCTCCTCCTCCTCCTCCTCCTCCTCCTCCTCCTCCTCCTCCTCCTCCTCCTCCTCCTCCTCCTCCTCCTCCTCCTCCTCCTCCTCCTCCTCCTCCTCCTCCTCCTCCTCCTCCTCCTCCTCCTCCTCCTCCTCCTCCTCCTCCTCCTCCTCCTCCTCCTCCTCCTCCTCCTCCTCCTCCTCCTCCTCCTCCTCCTCCTCCTCCTCCTCCTCCTCCTCCTCCTCCTCCTCCTCCTCCTCCTCCTCCTCCTCCTCCTCCTCCTCCTCCTCCTCCTCCTCCTCCTCCTCCTCCTCCTCCTCCTCATGACTGATACTATACTAACACTGATTTGTTGAGTAACTTTACAACATGAAACAGTTTCAATTGAATATTCGAGAATTATTTGCTCAAGGTGATGTTTAATATTGCTAAAGACATTCTCTTTGTATCAAATATCATTCACTTATTTATCTATTCTATCACATATCCTGGTTCTGTTAAAAATCCCTTTGATTCGTGACTATTTGGTCAAGGGTCACTGTAGATAAACTGATTGACTCATCTGTAATCAAGTAGATAGATTAAACTGAATACGTTGTGTAAACTGTAGTACTAATAATTTTCAAACGATTCAACAAATTTAATTGGAATTGTATAAATTAATAATTATAAGTCCAAATAATGAAATATTAGTAGTTAATGAAACACTGAATCACCTTAATAATAATAGTTTACATGAAACACTAAATTACATATCACTCCAGTAGAACGTCCAATAATGTATTTGAATAGATAGAGAATAGAATGCCACATAGAATGCCAATAGAATCCTCACAATAGAATGTCATGTGAATAGTAGCGATCAATATACCTAATTCTTTCTTGAAGACTTCTAGAAGAATTTCATGACTATTGATAGTTGAGGGAGTTGCCCCATGTGAATAGATGAATCTTCTGGTATCGATTTTATTCAGGTGGTGTCTTTCTTCGTGGTAAAGTTTGGGCTACGTTTTCTTGATGCTTTCTAATCTATTCACTGTGTAGTTCAGTAATATTTATTCTATCGTGTAATATAATCCACTCATAACTAGAGAAGCTATCGTTTAGACGCCCAACAGCAATAATATAGTAAATAGTTCAAATATAAAATTTAGTAGTTCAAGTTCAATTGAATTTTCAAAACCTCATTCATAATGAAGATTGTATCAACAGAATAGGAATAATTTTTTGATATATTTCTATTCCCATTATATTTCCAATTATTAATAGAATAGTGTTACTGTATTTATATTATTCAGAAATCTCCATTGAAATACACAGTGAAATTGTTTCCTCCCTATTGTTTTATGCTTATTTATTTGTTCAACTTCTAACGGTACAACACTAATTTCACAAAGAGAAATAACAATTGAAGAACAATACTGTACAAGCGAAAAAGTTGATACAATATAAGAATATTCAAATATAACATATAATTAATTCAATCAACAAAAACTAAATAGATTAAAACAGTCAACAGAAGTTATAAAACATCACAAAAAGTAACGAAATAGCACACGATTTTATGACAATTCTGGGTGCTTGAATTCAGGTTATTATCATAAATTGTATTCATAATTCAGCCATGTTAATATTTATACAAAAATGTCCTAAAAATGATGAGACCATCAAAATAAAAAAATGTAGATTCAAAAGAGTGTAAGGCCCAGTTTCCATAGTGATGTCATCGTTATAATGGCAGTATTTGATTAACATTGGTTTTGCTATTGTTATCTGTCATTCGACAAAGCTGATTGTGCTATCATTTTCTAGCTCCGCAATGTTGCCAGAACGTCTTTCAACGAGGGAATTGACAGAATATTTTATTTCAATCATGGAAATTATTGAATCATTGAAAAATATATTTTCTTGACGAATATAATTGGTTATTTTCAACAAGAATGAACAGTTAATATCAAATCAAATATACCGGTATCAGCTATCCTCTATAGAAGGCAGTGGCAACAGAGAATTGGCAACGCTGTTCTCCTATCTTTTTCCTCTGCCATTATAACGTAGAACTCACCAAATCTGATGGACCATCAAACCTATATTTTCAATATACATTTAATAATAAACCAACTCAACAGTATGTCCTGTATACTCATTCAATCATTTATAAGATACATTGTTATTAATTGTGTGTTTTCATGTATTTGTTGTGTGCAGGACTGTCTGTACCATCACCCTGTGCACAAGATCTCGTTCATAGCACAAGACATGACGGACTCGCGGGCTTTCGGATACATCTTCGGGTCTCCCGACACGGGTCACAGATTCTTCGGCATCAAAACTGACAAGGCTGCTAGCCAGGTAAGTGTTTACTTCATACCAAAAGGCAAAAGATGCTTTGGGAGGCTGAGTTAAAGGTGGATACTGGAACAGGCTTAGCTCAAATAGCTAATGTGTCAAAACATTATTATGGGGATGATATTTCAATTTCTATCACAATCTTCAATGTATGTCAGCCTATCTAATAAGTAAGTACTATTTAATTCATTCCTTGATTCGTATTGGAGTAATAATATTTTACATGAAACACTAAATTACATATCACTCCAGTAGAACGTCCAATAATGTATTTGAATAGATAGAGAATAGAATGCCACATAGAATGCCAATAGAATCCTCACAATAGAATGCCATGTGAATAGTAGCGATCAATATACCTAATTCTTTCTTGAAGAATTTCATGACTATTGATAGTTGAGGGAGTTGCCCCATGTGAATAGATGAATCTTCTGGTATCGATTTTATTCAGGTGGTGACTTTCTTCGTGGTAAAGTTTGGGCTACGTTTTCTTGATGCTTTCTAATCTATTCACTGTGTAGTTCAGTAATATTTATTCTATCGTGTAATATAATCCACTCATAACTAGAGAAGCTATCGTTTAGACGCCCAACAGCAATAATATAGTAAATAGTTCAAATATAAAATTTAGTAGTTCAAGTTCAATTGAATTTTCAAAACCTCATTCATAATGAAGATTGTATCAACAGAATAGGAATAATTTTTTGATATATTTCTATTCCCATTATTTTTCCAATTATTAATAGAATAATGTTACTGTATTTATATTATTCAGAAATCTCCATTGAAATACACAGTGAAATTGTTTCCTCCCTATTGTTTTATGCTTATTTATTTGTTCAACTTCTAACGGTACAACACTAATTTCACAAAGAGAAATAACAATTGAAGAACAAATACTGTACAAGCGAAAAAGTTGATACAATATAAGAATATTCAAATATAACATATAATTAATTCAATCAACAAAAACTAAATAGATTAAAACAGTCAACAGAAGTTATAAAACATCACAAAAAGTAACGAAATAGCACACGATTTTATGACAATTCTGGGTGCTTGAATTCAGGTTATCATAAATTGTATTCATAATTCAGCCATGTTAATATTTATACAAAATGTCCTAAAAATGATGACACCATCAAAATAAAAAAATTAAGATTCAAAAGAGTGTAAGGCCCAGTTTCCATAGTGATGTCAACGTTATAATGGCAGTATTTGATAACATTGGTTTTGCTATTGTTATCTGTCATTCGACAAAGCTGATTGTGCTATCATTTTCTAGCTCCGCAATGTTGCCAGAACGTCTTTCAACAAGGGAATTGACAGAATATTTTATTTCAATCATGGACATTATTGAATCATTGAAAAATATATTTTCTTGACGAATATAATTGGTTATTTTCAACAAGAATGAACAGTTAATATCAAATCAAATATACCGGTATCAGCTATCCTCTATAGAAGGCAGTGGCAACAGAGAATTGGCAACGCTGTTCTCCTATCTTTTTCCTCTGCCATTATAACGTAGAACTCACCAAATCTGATGGACCATCAAACCTATATTTTCAATATACATTTAATACTAAACCAACTCAACAGTATGTCCTGTATACTCATTCAATCATTTATAAGATACATTGTTATTAATTGTGTGTTTTCATGTATTTGTTGTGTGCAGGACTGTCTGTACCATCACCCTGTGCACAAGATCTCGTTCATAGCACAAGACATGACGGACTCGCGGGCTTTCGGATACATCTTCGGGTCTCCCGACACGGGTCACAGATTCTTCGGCATCAAAACTGACAAGGCTGCTAGCCAGGTAAGTGTTTACTTCATACCAAAAGGCAAAAGATGCTTAGGGAGGCTGAGGTAAAGGTGGATACTGGAACAGGCTTAGCTCAAATAGCTAATGTGTCAAAACATTATTATGGGGATGATATTTTAATTTCTATCAAGTCAATATGACAAAACAATTATTATGGGGATGATATTTTAATTTCTATCACAATCTTCAATGTATGTCAGCCTATCTAATAAGTAAGTACTATTTAATTCATTCCTTGATTCGTATTGGAGTAATAATATTTTAATATTAAATGAAAACGACTTGATATTTCATTCACTATAGATATTATTTTTCAACTGAAAAACAATATAGAAAATATTTGAATAGTTGAAATCTTCATTTCAATACTGGTGATAATATTTAAACGAAATATAATAATGGGTCTGTGTTTTTCAGTTGAAAAATAATTTTCTCACATTTAGGTTTTGCTAACTTGCATCCGGGAAGACTCCAATTCCATACAGGGTTGAGGTATTCTCATGGAACTGTATTTCCTTTACTGATAAAAAATACACTAGTATTTGGGAATATTTAAAACTTGCATTTCCTTTTCCCATGATGATAATTGCAAAGTCCACGGAATTATGCTCTGTCTTCACGTGAAAGGTCGTCTTGTTGGTGGAGGTGGAACATAATTTGCGTGGAAAAGTCAGTTCCAATCATGCCGCGACCGGAATCAAATTGAATCCAGAGGTAGTCTCGGGTCTCGAGGGCCCAAATTGAACGTATTGAATTTATTGTAAAAAAATTGTAAAATGCTTGTTTTGCGTGATTTTATAAAGAGTTCTTGGATTAATTTAAAGTGTACTTGTACCAATTTAGTAATGATATCAGTAAATAGTGTAGTGAAAATTCTAACCGTAAAGGATTAATAATTTAGGGATGTGATGAGTGGTATTGTATTTTTATAGCTCATGTTTTTATCCCAAATTGACAGAGTCCCTGATTATTCATTTGTAGTATTAAAATGAGTTAAGTCCACGCTACCTTCGTGAAAAATTCGACTCCAAATCAGTCAGAAAAATCTTACAGGCAGTTTTCTTGATTCTAGAATGTGCAATGAAATGTTACAGGTTATTTTTGTTGTCCAAATTCTAATTAGTTTAATTCACTCAACATAATGTTAAAGTTGTCTCGATAAATTGAAAGGAGGCGAACAATCGCTCTTATCAGCAAGCCAGTTATCAACTGTCAGAAATGATTTGCAAGGCAGAGTGATTTCTTCAACATTAAAGTCTTCCTCAACCATAGTTGTCAGAAATTATTGACTTGACTTGTTTAATAGAAAGCAAATTTGTTGTTTATCAAGCAAGTCCCATGACTCGCCCTGTACTATTTAAAGATTATCTACCCCCATCTAGGGCGGTTACACAAGAATAGTACTACTTTATGATGTAATTTATGTAGTAAGTTTAATGGAAATAGTTGACAATCTGAATTAACTGAGAACATTAAGATAGTTATGACCATTAGTGTTTGCTAAATTTTGATTATTTTTATATGTTCTAGGTGGTAATTTCGATGCGAGATCTGTTTCAAGTTGTGTTTGAGTTGAAGAAGAAAGAGATCGAGATGGCCAAGCAACACATAGAACAGCACCAGATCAAGTACAACATGGGAATAGTTCCTGAGCCCATTCCAAAGGTAACACATCTACTTCTACTTAATCTTTTCTTCTTCTTCTTCTCTTCTTCTTCTTCTTCTTCTTCTTCTTCTCCTCCTCCTCCTCCTCCTCCTCCTCCTTCTTCTCCTTCTTTTTCTCCTTCTGTATTTTTAATCTTCCTCTCCTTCTTTTTCTCCTGTCTTCTTTTTCTTCTTCCTCTTTTGTATTTTTCTCCTGTCTTTTTCTTAACATGTTTTCTGTCTTTTTCTAATCATACCTTCTCCTCTCTTCTTCTTTTACCTCCCTTCCTTTTCTCGTATCTTTCTCCGACCTTTAGTTTATTCATAAGATTTAATTTCATTTTCATCTCATTTCGATTCCGTTTAAATCTTGAATTTGATTGCAATTTTCCAAAATCCTTGCTTCACTTTTACAAAGCCTCATAAAAGCCCTTATAAGATGTGAATGTTTGTTTCAGATATCGTTGAACGAGCCGGGGTTTGGCAAGATGCGAACAATACTCGAAGACGGGGGCAGTTGGGCTAGTGGTGGTGGGGGTAGTGGTGGTGGTGGAAGTGCGGGGGCGGCAAGCAGTTCTAAAAGCTCAGACTCGGGGGTGGCAACGTCGTCCAAAACCAGCACCAGCAAAGATGGTATTTATTTATTCAATTATTCATTTTTACAATAAGCAATTATCATCAAAATTATTTTGAAAGAGGAAAACAATCAAATGATTGATGATTTGTATAAAGTTAAGAATCCATCCTTTAAATTATCATCCTCATTTTCTTCAAACAACTAACATGAAATACACATTATAAATAAAATACAGATATTTCAGATAGTTTCGAAGGTTTATCAGTGAAATAAAATTTGTATTTGAATTTGTAAGGTGTAAAGTTGAATGTCAAATCCGGTTTTTTTCTCATACAGCTATATGCGTAGATTTTTATATTATGCAAGTCCGTACAATTTGATCGATTAATCGACGGAAAACAATTTTCAGATTGATTTCTACGGTTTTGCAGATCTTATTCTGTTCGCTAAATTTATGCAGGTAAAATAGGGATCTTAGCCTGGTGTTCTAATTTAATAGCGTCCCGAATCAGTATATACTCTACTCTTTTGCTATTGGTTATTCTGCGATTGAATAATTGATCTGTTTGGTTTCTTGTGATTTCTAAGATTGTTGCTCGTTGCAGCACGCAAACCTTTGGTTTTGCTGGCAACGCCTATAAGGTTATGTTGTGAAAAATATATTTAATTCATATTTATGATTAAATTAAGTATTTTAATGGTGTTTTTGTTTTTGAAAACTGCATGATATTAGGGCAAGTAGATAATTAGATTTGATATGATTAACAACAGGAGCGGGACAAGAGACGGCAATCGCCGACCTATTGGACCTAGAGCTGGAGCTGAGCAGCATCCAGCAAGGGCTGTCGCAGATGGAGCGCATCACACCGTCCGATCCGTTCGGCGACTCGTTCGCGCCTCCTGCCTCCGCTGCCCCCGCTGCCACCAAGCTGCTGCCGCCGCCTCCCAAGGGCGGGTCCTCGTCGTCGGGGGCGGCTGCCTCGCACAAGAAGGGCGGAGGCGGCGGACTGCCTAGTGTGGCTGCACCGGCGGGGGCGGTCGCCGCTCAGGAGCAGAGTCTCTTCAATGATGAGCAGACTGGGGGCGGTGGCGGGGAGGATAAGGTGGATGGTGCTACCACCCCAACTAAGGTACACATTATAATTACTATTCTAATTACTATTGAGTGACTAGCAATTACTATTTTTTACTAATCCTAAAGAGTCAAAAGATTGATGTTGTAAAACTGTTCATATCAATTAAATAAAAACACAAAGGCCCGGTTGCACAAAAGCTGGTTAAATTATAATCATGATTAATTTCACGAGATTCAGAGAAGGCTTTTCGAAGAGAAATGCTTCTCTGATTGGTTCTCGTGAAATTAATCACGATTAAAATTTAACGGGCTTTTGTGCAACCAGTACATAAATTTTGTTAATTCATCACGCATGTTTAGTACAGAACCATGGTATGACCTGTGTGGCCGTGGAACCTTTACATAAAATACATGTGGAATTGACACAGTGTCGATGTCTTTTTGTTTCATCATTTTTTACTACTTGCAACAGCAGTGATGTAGTGGCTTAGTTCTATGGTACAATGGTAGTATTTAATAATAATAATAATAATAATAATAACTTTTATTCACTTCATTGTACAATTTTACAAAGCATAAAACATAAAAAATATCAAGTGCACTCCTCATTAGGCTAGGCCTGCGTCGAGGAGTGGTTCGTCTTATGAATTACAGAAAATATATAAGAAAAACGATTCAGCTGCTTCAAGTACTATATAGAGCTACTTACATAAATAGTATTATCTTATGCCATTAAGCAATCTAAACAAAAATACACATCTTCCACAAAAAGAAACAAATTGATTACAATGCTTAGTTTATATAGCCTAGTTTACAGAATAAAGTTAAACATATTTCAATGAAACAAAACGAAACGAAACAATTTATGAAGCCGATAAATACAGTCTTAACCTTCTACAGAAAATCGATAAGGAGGACTCTCTAGAAATATCGAAAGGTAAAACATTAAATAAACGAGGACCCTGAAAGGCTGCATGACCAGCCGCAGATGCAGTTACACATCTCGGCTCATACAGTTTCTCTCTGGCTTGACCACGAGTTGTATATCCATGTTCAGGAGTCACTGGAAAATCTAATGGTCGTTCAAATACATATTTTAATAAGTTCAATTTATATAAATCCTCAGGGCTTAGAACTTTGAATTCTTTATAGATTAGGTTAGTGGGATATCTAATTGGTCTATTCAGACATATTTTTACAATTTTCTTATACTGCAAAATAAGGGGTTGTAAGATGGAAGATCCACAACCTCCCCATCCAACAATGCCGTATTCAATTACAGAAGAGATTAGGGCAAGGAATACCATCCTCAACTGGTACAATGGAAGAATATTTCTCAATTGAACAAACTTATAAAATGTTTTCCTTAATCTATTACAAACATAAGAAATATGTGGCTCCCACCTTAGTCGAGAATCTATCATGATGCCTAGGTATTTTACAGAATCATGAACAAAGAGAGGAACACACTGGCAATAAGACTGGTTACAGTCAGGTTTATGAATAATAATTTTAAGTTGGTACTCCTCAGAGGGCTTACCAGCCATTGTGAGGTAAAAGGGTAGAACCACAGTTTTATCTTTATTTATACATAATTTATTGTGGTCACACCAATTTTTTATCTTTGCTATACCACTATTTGCTTTCTCAAATGTTTCCATCCATGAATTTCCATGAAACAGAGCTACAGTGTCATCCGCAAATGAGTAGAGAGAGCCACAGTCTAGATCAATATTTAATAAATCATTAATATAAATTAGGAATAGAATTGGGCCAAGCACTGTTCCTTGTGGAATCCCAGCTTCAACTCTCCTATCGTTGCTAATTGTATCATCAATTTTTACGGCTTGTGACCTTAAGTTTAAGTACGACCTAAAAAATTTCAAAACTATGCCTCTAAAACCGATAATTTCCATTTTATTTAGCAAGAGTTCATGGTCCACTGTGTCGAAAGCCTTTTGGAAGTCCAGAAAGATTCCCAAGCACTTTTTTCCTCTATCTAAATGATTTATAACTTCTCTACTCACTCTAAATATTGCATCAGAAGTATTAAGGCCACTTTGAAAACCCAATTGCGAACTATTTAAGATTTTATATTTATTTAAGTAGGATATTAGTCTCGACTTTACACATTTTTCTATAATTTTACTAATACTAGATAAGAGGGAAATGGGACGATAATTATTCAAACTGGATTTCTCCTTTCCTTTATGTAATGGAATGACTATAGCCCGTTTCATTTCGTCAGGGAAGTAGCCCTGTTGAAAACATAGATTAATTATATGCTCAAGAGGTTTAGAAATATTATATGCATTTTCAATGAGGCAATTTGCATCGGAACTTCTGTCCAGCTGTGATCTATCCTCTGCGAGAGACCAATTCGACGTGTTCACCGAGCTGGACCCCCTAGGCACGGGGCGCAGCAAACCCTACATCGACAAGAAGGATTTCTTCCAGGAGCTCAAAAATCCGCCCAAAAAAGTTCTGAAAGACCTCGTCGGTGAACTGCCCAAGGAGACTCCACCGCTCTTTCAGGCCTCGTTCGACTGTGACAAATCAAACGACACTATCTTTCCCGTTACAACGGATTCTGAATCTAGTTTTCCCGTTGTAACGGATCCGTTCGGCGACGATCCGTTCGACAAAACGGATCCGTTTGACGAGAGCAGTATGTCGAAAGTGTTTTTCCCCAACCTGCAAACTAGTAAAGATCCGTTTGATACGTGTTTCGCCGATTTCACGGCGTTTGGACGATCGCCCAACAACGAGAACAATTTGAACTCGTTGGACGAAGTTGTTGGTAGTTCTTCAAAACACAGAAAATCACCGCGATTCGACGAAGGGAGTGATAGTTCCATACACGGCGGACCGTTGAGAGTTAGTCTGCCACCCGAAAAACAATTGTCAACTAGTCCTCGAACTAGAAACAAATACGGTAGGACATCATCGTCTTTAGTGAAATTACCTAGTCCCAAACAAAAATCACGGTCGAGATCGTCGAGACAAACAACAGTGGATAGTTCGTTTGATAGAAGTTCCCCCCTGGACAGTGGTATGACGTTGAAGAATGGTGCTGTGATCTCCCCCTCGCCCCCTCCACAAGGGTTGTTGGACTCAAATTCGGCTCCGGAACCTCCCCCTCGTCCCCCAAACACAACTACCCCTCCCACCCCTATAATAAAACCACCCCCACTGCCCCCGAAACGACAGGGAGCCATGACACCACTCAAACAACCATTCAGGCCTTTACAGTTAGATTATGATTATATCGAGAATTATGAGACGTTGGGGAGTAGTAGTAATAGTAATCAACAGAATAGTAATGATGTTCAAAGTCCGCCGATACCGGTGCCAGCTCGCAGACCTAGGTATGGGGGGAGTGGTGGGGCCGAATCCAGCCCCCAACGACCCCTAAAACACAATCAGACAGAAGGAGCAGGGGGAGGTACGGAACCAGAGTACTACCTTACACCTTTTCCGTTGTTACCGCCGCCTCTCAAGAAAACTGGCACCTCACCTAAACCACAAGACTCGTCCACATCTAGATCACCATCAGTACTCGATTCGAATACAAGTGCTGTCCCAAAAGAAAGTGCCAAACAATCGTCGACGTCATCGCTGGACATTACGCTGAGTCAGCTGTCCAAGACCGGGTTCAGTGACCTCGCCTCGACGCTGGGTATGTCACCCACATCACTGTCTAGAATGACCCTGCAGGAGCTCACCAAATGCCTGCAGAGTTTGAATGAGAGTGAGACGAAAAGTGAAGACAAATCTAGTGCGAGAAATAGTATATTCAAAAGTGAACAGTACTCGGCGTTGAGAGAGAGTATAGAAGAAGATGCGGCTCCTTTCAAGGCGGAGTTTGATAGTCATTTCAATTCAGACTCCACTAGTAAAGAGAATAATACAGCGGCAAATGCATCAGGTGCTAATGAAGAATCTTTGTTCGACAAGTATGCTGTGTTTAGAGAGCTGTTAGAACAGGAGAAGGTTGACAACCAGGTTGAAGAGGTGGTGGATAGCAACGAGGCAGTAGATAATAGAGTGGAAGAAGTAGAGAAACCTAGAGTGGGCACAGCTCCGTTGGCAAAAGGTGAAGAAATCGACGATGATCTTCCTGAAACCGATGAAGTGTCAGTGCAGTTACCAGTTGTGTCGAACTCTGTTTCGGAGGATCGGTATGCGGCGTTGAGGGAGATCACCTTTGAAGATGATTTCATACAGGAAGAGGAGGAAGAAGAGGTGAAAGTTTCTGAGATGAAAGAAGGTGGAGATGATGAGGAGGAGGAGGAGGGGAGAAGAAGTAGACAACATAGTGAGAGCACAGAGTCACCAACTGCTACAATGAAGGAGCCTCAATCGATAATGGAGACAACGATAATCGAGGAGGATATGAGTGCATTGGAGGCGGATGACGACGATAATGTGCCGGAGGAAGTGATGGGAGAGATGGAGATGTCGTTGCCTACTGTGGCTGAATCCAGTGAGAGCATTGACAAGGAACCGGAGTCTCCGATTTGTCAGAGGGGAGAACCTGTAGTACCAAGGTTGAAAGAGGATCTAGTAGACGATGAAGATGCGGAGGAGGAGGATGAGGAGGATGAAAGTGGCGGGGGAAGGAAAGGTTTGGCGATTACGAATCTGATTGAGGGTTGGGCCAAGTTTGATAACAACGAGAAGACTAGTGAAGGAAATGTTTCGCCCTGGTCGATTGATAGTAAAGATATCAATAAGGAGACATTTTGGAAGGAGAGGCCTGACAGGGTGGAGAGGAGTAGAGATGAGAGGAGTAGGGAGATACACACAAAGGGGAGGAAGGCCTATAAGATGCCAGATGACGATTGGGGAGGAGAAGGGGAGGAGGATGGGGAAGAGAGTGAGGATGGTTGGAGGTGGGGAGAAGATGGAGGAACGTGGAGGGAGAATGGGTGGAGTGATGGAGGGGAGTCTTTCTACGATGACATGCCTCCACCTCCGCAGTACAGCCGGAGAGGCCGACGCCGGCGGGTGTCTCCCCGACGGAAGACATCGAGGGATCCCTCGCCCTGGGAGGACGAGGAACGCTGGGATGATTCTCGACGTGTCGAAGAGTATCGGCCGAAACACAGAGGCTCGTCTCTCGAGGAAGACCGCCGCAAGCGACGGTTGTCTCCGTGGGCTGGGGGCGAACCGGACCGCCGCAGCAGTCGAGAGTCGCTAGCCTGGGAGGAGGAGGAACAGCAACGCTACAGGCGTCCCTACCGCGACAGAAGACACAGGAGATACGAGGACAGCTACGGAAGGAGTAGTCGCGAATACAGGGAACAACCTCGACGAAATTATCAAGGCTACTACCGCGACAGATCCCACGAATCACCTTGGGAAGACAGTGAACAGGGGGAGGAAGACTCCCCACGCCCCCGGAAACAAGCCCCCTGGAGTGGAGGGAGTGGTGGTAGGCAAGGTGGTCCCCCTCCTCAGGATAGTGAGGAAGAGATGTACAGGTACAGAGACCCTCGGAAAAGTGGTGGAGGTAACACTTTGAAAGGTAGAGGTAACCGAGGTGGGAAAAAACGGGGACAAACCTCCCCCTTCGAAGACGATTTCTCAGCCCATACCTTCCAGTTTCCCCCTAGTGATTCGAAGAGCCCGGGATCGGATGTATCGGAACAATTCCCCCCCAGTAATAAACATTCACCTTGCACCGGTAGTAAACCTCACCTGTCTCCCGACTATTATCTGGGGAAGAAGGAGTTTGATAACAGTGGTGAGAGTGGATTCCCGGGTGGAAAATTGGAGGCGAAAACGAAGAACAGTCGTCAGTCGCCGTTCGAAGATGACTTCACGCCGCCCGAAACGCGTCGTTACAGCGGCAGGAGTGTTTCGAGTGACGCCAGTGATAAGAGTGGACGTAAAGATGACGTCAGGTGTAATGATGACGTGTTTATTCCCGAATACCGGCATCGGTGCGAGAGGTTCATGTCTGAGATAAGTGCTAAAGGTAGGCGAGGCCGTAGCAGCAATTTGAACAATGGGGATGTGGGAGACAGGCGCCATGATGGGGAGAATATGTTGAGGAGACATGACAGTGATCGGAGGAGCAATGAAGGCAGACAGGATAGTGATAGGAGGCTGCAGGATAGTGAAAATAAGGTTAGTAGAAGACAAGATAGTGAAAATATGAGCAATAGGAGACAAGATAGTGAGAATATGGGGAGTAGGAGGCAAGATAGTGAAAATATGATGTCTAGAAGACAAGATAGTGAAAATATGTCGAGTAGGAGGCAAGATAGTGAAGGTACAATGTCTAGAAGGCCAGAAAGTGGAGGTTCAATGTCCAGGAGACAGGACAGTGGAGGTACTATGTCTAGGAGGCTAGATAATGAAAATATGACGAGTAGAAGACAAGATAGTGATAGTATGATGTCCAGGAGACAAGATAGTGAATCCAGGAGAAAAGATAGTGAACTCAGGAGACTGGATAACGATCCGAGGAGTGAAGGTATTTTGTCTAGAAGGCACGACAGTGAAACGATGTCACCGTTAGCTATAGAGAGTAGACGATTAGAGAAAGAGAAGCACAGTGGTAGTTTCGGTGACGTGGACTCTCCACCGGCTGGAGATGCTAGACAACAACGTCGTGACCACCTCAAGTCGGGAGGGGGAGAGTCGCCCTCCGACGCGCCCCCCCTCCATCAGCCCGTCCGCCATCTTGGCGGTGGCCGGCGACAGGCGGGAGATTTGAAAATGCGCGTTTCGAGTCTGCGCCGTACAGACTCGTCGTCGAGTTTGCGGAAGTCTGAGTCGGTGAACATCTTCGCACGCAACAGTGACCCGTTCGATGATGACGACTTCTTTGCGGCGGCGGGGGGGGACCCCTGTCGTCGACCACTTTGCCCCGGATGGGGGCAGGGGTTGGTGGTGGTCAGGGGGGCAGGGAGGAGAGGGGAGCAGGAGGGGGAGCGCATGACCCCTTCAAGTGGGCCGAAGCGTTCAATGCGTTCAACTTCGACACGGCGACGGGGTTCTTCGACGAGGAGAGCAAGTAGTGCAGTGCCTCTACTAGTTAATGGTACGTTCATTCATGTTATCCCCCCCTTACACTTTAGCCCAACCACACAGAGATCGATCTGCGATCACAAATCAATTGGAGGTGATGTATGTATGTATTTGAAAATTAAAAAATCAAAGTACCCTTTTTAAAAAATCTTTGTTTTATCACTCACGACATGTTTCGACATATTAATACCATTTTCAAGTGAGTGAACTCAACACGAGTAGCCCTCACCAAAATAGTTAAGATGTATGTTTTCAAATATATAGATAATAGATCTCCTAAGCAGATCGCTTTGAGTGGCCGGGCCCTTATTATTCATCTGTCTATGAAATCAGTGTAATTAATTACAAACAATTGCCTACCTATGGTAAGATTCACCTTCAACTCCATTGCAATTTCAAAACTTATTCACATACATTACAGTACACTTGACAAAAATAAAACGATTATAGTACCCTTTTTAAAAACACCTCTTACTCTTTAAAATCACAATACACTTCTATAAATCATTGAAACTATTAAAATTGAAGGGCACAATATATTTCGGCGACTTACACCATCTTCTGGTGCACACATAAAAAGTACTTTTCTTAATTTAATAGTATTAAGATTTAAAACTATACTATTAATACTTGGTAAAAAGTATCAGTAACCCCTGAAAGTATGTGTATTTATAATAATCGTACACTTGTTTAACAAAATGCGCTATTAAAATCAAAGAAATACCTGTACAGGCAAGCCTGAGCACAGGTGTAATATTACAACAATAATAATAATAATAATAATTTCTCTGATTGCGAATAAATTGCAACCAGAGGAGTTTATTTACAAAAACATATACATAATTATTATAATATAAATACAAAAGAAGTTGCTTATGATAAGCTAAGTCCTAATTATGAAACCCCACTATAACGATACCCATAGGAATTGGAGAAACATGTCCATTAAGTTATTCAATGAGCTTGCCCATGAAGTAAGACTGTTGAGTACCTCACTATTCAAATCACACATAAAAGGCTTACTTATAGAAATATGTCTTTATTCTGTTGGCGAATTTTTTGAATAGCTTCAGTGTTCGTCTGTTTAACTGTAACAGCTTTGTTGTGACTTGTGTTGGACCCCGTTTTAATAACTAGTATTTATCAATTACTGCTGTTTATTTGCCAACTTTGTTGTACACATTTTTTTACTGTTTTTAATTTTATTGTATTTCGACGTTTGTTTCAACACTTTGTGTCTCATGACAATAAATGATTATTGATTGATTGATTGAATGATATGTGTTAAACAATACATAGGAAAGTAATAATATTACAAAAACGTGAATTACATAATTTGTGTAAAAATCGTTTCACTACGACTACAGTAGGTCTATCTCTTTAAAACATAAATAATACGAAAATGAAGAAAACAACACTAGTGAGCCCCCAGGCTGGAGAATTCGCTTAAATTGTCGTTGATATTCTGCCAACTGATCTATTGAAAGCACTGGAAGCTCAAGAGAAATAGTTCAAGTTGCAATGAGCTATTAAATTGACTTGTAGTGATTTGTAACGATGAATTACTATAGTCGTCCAAACGGAAATAGGTCTTTCAAGGCTACTACAATGTTGCCACTGTTGTCCACCCCTCATTCGACCAGTCTATATACATTGACTATAATTATAAAAACACTCCACTTAAATGGGCTACTTTTGTACAAATTAATAAAAACAACATGAAAACTTCTAGTACCCTTTATCAAAAACTTTAAAATATTTCAACGACTAGTTTCGACCCTAACTTGGGTCATTTTCAAGTTGAAATGTGGAAAAAAAGTTTTTTTTTAATAATAAAGGGTACTACAAGTTTTCATATTGTTTTTATTACATTGACTATATTTTTACATCCTGAAGATCTCTCTTTCCCTCTCCTACCTGCCCTCTTTCTCTTTTCCGTCACTACCTGTCTCTAATTCTCTTGAGCACATCAGGTTCAAAAGTTCTATTGTGTCATTCTTTGAAGTTAGAACAATAACATCCCCCGTTACCTCCACCGCTATCTCCTTTAACATCATGAAATGGAGAAAAGAATATTGTTATGACTTATTGAGTCATGACTTCAAGAAATCCATTTTTTTATAATCATGATTAGATTTCTCATTATAAATGCATCTATTTATAAACTGAGCTATTACTTCATAAAGGTTACTTGAAGACTTCTATAATAATAATCGTATTATTACCGTAAACTGGTCGTAGTAAACAATTCACAGAAGACAAACAATACTCTCACACGAACAAAACTTTACTCTCGCTTCATCCCTCTCACACTCATTCACTTTTTCTCTTACTAGCTACCCTTAGTACAAAGTGGAAACAGTGTTGGTAGAGAAGGGTGGTGGTGTCAAGAGGAACCTTCGACATTGAGGGACCTATTTTCGTTTGGACGACTATAAATTGGCTTTTATGCACTTATTTAATATAATCCTGTTATATCCTCAAAAAGGACGAAGGCGTGAGTCAATTTCGTTGGCCAACGAACTTCTGTTTAATGGTTCATATAGTATGTGTATGTGTTGGAAATTTGAGTTTATTGATGAAAACAATCGAAAGTTATCGTCGAACAAACTAAACCACAAGTCATTTTAAACAATGTTTTTTCTCGTTAGAATTACTACTATATTTCAATTCAATAAAAATGGAATTATTAGTTTAATCAATAAAATTATACTCTAATATTAGCCTATTCTAAATTTAATTGTTAGTTTAATCAATAAAATAATACTCCAATATAACAATTGTGTTCTTAATTTTCAGTTAAAAAGTGCTCTTGGCTTGAATTATGTTGGAGCAATCGCACATCATCCATATTGAGCTGATGTGCCTGAGCCTACCTAGGACCTTTCAACAAGATACATTGGTAACAATAATACTGCAATCGTATGATGACTGGTTACACTTTAACTACAATTTTATTTCGTTTAAAACTACTAATGTTCATTCAATTCAATTCATTGTCTCCAGTTTAAACTATATCATTGTATTTTAGGAAAAGATATTCTCAAAAAATTGATTAACTTGAAAGTTTTGTTGGACCAGAAAAGCGTTGGAAAAGTTTAGGAACTCAATTGTTGATTGTTAGCTGACTAATAACTCATGTTCGTTTATTTTCAAGTGACCAAAACGCTCTGTTTATTTGTAAGTTGTATATTTATGTAACATTTTTCTAACAAAACTGCAGTACAATTTAATTAACTTGGAAGCAATCAAATAGAAATGTAGCATATCTGTTGGTTGACACTCCACATCGTTAAGTTATGTGAATCGTACTATAAATCGTTGTTCATAACTCATGACAAGAAATGTCCATGACAACTAATTTTATTTATGGATATAATGTTATGTGAATAACAATATAAATGTCATTAATTTAGAGTTGTAAAAATTGACATTGATTGTTGATTATTCATCAGTAATCATTTTACTTTTAGCTACCTATGTATATATCATTTTAAAGCGTTTGCTTTAGGGACTTATTTTGATCAATGGTTTGTATTGTTTCAATTCTATTGAAATTTAAATTGAATTATTGGAGCAGAAAAACTCGGTTATTGAATGTATGCTACAATTTGTTTAATACTAGGCAATTGGTCAGTAACAATAAACCGTGAGCTCAACCAAACTTGAAGAAACTACTAAGAAAACAGTTTCATGATAATTGGGACTTTATATTAAAAACTTCCAAGTTTTTTTGAGAAATTTGCATTTTTTATAAACAACTTAAATTTAAATTTTTCCATTTTCTTACAATACATAATTACAAAGATCATCTAATGAAAAAACATTTGAAGATACATTATTTCAACTAATGCAATTCTAAACAATATATTGCTCATGATCTCTTTCACTAATAATTTAAAGAATTAATACTTCTAACAAGACTATGTTAATCATTTAGCTGCTTGCCAGTATAATTTATATCCTATTATTACTATTTTTGAATTGTTATTTATGTCTATGTAATTTTTATCTAGTCAACAATGATATTGATTATTACAAAGTAGATTAACAAATTGAACAATTTATCTATTTTATCAATGGTAATTGATATTCTTGATGTGATGTTATAGCTTATCATAATTTTATATATTTCCTTTAGTGATTGTATTCTATTTCTGAGTTGAACTGAGCAATTTCTTATCTAGTTGATAATCATATTTTATAATTAACCCGAACATAAGATTATAGATTGTAAAATGTTGTGATTTCTGTGTCTCGAACAGCTATGCTCTCTTCATTTATGTTATTTTTATGACATTAACCATGATTATTGTTGAATTAGATTTTGAAAAATCGATAATTATTTGTGCCATAAAAGCCTCTCATACCGCTGATTAGAAAAAATGACTCAATCACTTATCAAAATAATATTTAAATTGAAACCAACGTCTTTGGTTTGTCTGTTATCAATTGTATCTGTAAATATGTACATGCATATGTAAATACTATGAATGTTTCTGTTGAATGAAATTCAGATATGTTACATTACATTTAAAAAATTGAAACTAAAATTTTATAAATGTTTCTCAATTTATCTTTCCAGTTTAGCTGGGACCAATTTCGATTCTGGTACTTTGTCAATGTTAGAAGTTGAGGTTGTCTGAAACTTTGACATTTATTTCATTAGAGCTTCCTAGTAGAGCAATACCACTTCATGTCTAATAGATCAAAATTTTGAAATCTTTATCAATAGATTACATAAATTTGATAGATTGCTGAATTGTCTACATATGAACCAACCGTAATATAGTGAAATTCAATTCAAGCTGACAGCATAGGGTGAATGGTAATAGGATAGTATCTATTATGAGGAATACTGACAGTTGTAAGTGAATCTAGATCTAAATTGCTCTACTAGATAGTTCTCAGCAATAAGTGTCTCTATTTGAACGTGCTTGAAGGGTTTGTTGTTTCTTATTGAAGCTATAATATCGCGAAAGTGAAATGTCTGTTCACATGCATTATCTACTTCTCTTCTAATAGCAATCGCAATTTGAATGATGTTATCTCATGAGAAGAAACTTATCTGCATGTGATCTTGTACAGTGGATATGCACTTCAAACTGCCAGCATTAGGTAAATGGCAAGCTTTAATTTTTCATAAGGAATGCTGACATTAGGAAGTGTATCACAACATACAGAATTATTTCAATAATTTAAAACTTCACTGGGTGATATTTTGGGATAGAATTTTACATAAGATAAATTTTGAAGAGTAATGAATCACCTAGATATGCCCTTTCAAAATAATTTAGTCACAAAATAATAAATGAAAATCGTCTCCCTTCTTTTCAGAGCATGGAATAATTCTTCAATAATTTGATACCCTACAACCAAACGCAAAAAAACTATTATTCAAAGATCTATGAAGAGTAGAAAAATTTAACTCTATTTTTTTAAAGTAGGCTACTCATAAGTTCTTTCAACAGTCTACTACAACATTACTACAAACTCACTTTCAATGAATTAACAATTCCTTTCAAATTCAAATAAACAAATACTAATATATTTTAGAATTGACAGTTAATTTAACTATTAGATGATCATAATTTAGGCCAGTTGATTATGAAATCTACTAAATTCCTAGTTGGCTTGAATTTGATTGAACTCACTTTTGCCATTTGATTCAATGTAGGCTAACTTTATTACATACACTGCATTCTGTGATATAAAATTATATTAATTAGTTATAAAATAAACAATAAATATTGGTTATCATAAGTTATCTATGATATTAGAGTTATTAGTTTAATACTAGTAATAATTTTATTGTAGATCACATCTCACCTAAACCAAATTTATTTGATTGTAATTCTTATTATTTTAGAGTGGATGCTTTGATGTGAGAGAGGTACCGGTAATGTCATGATAGTTTTTGGAGCTTTGTATACCATTGAATGATTGCAAAACGAAGTGTTTTGCATATTATTATCAATTTAATAATTAAAATATAAAAAATATACGGTAATAAAAAAGGAAGCCCTTTTTATAACTCTTGGACGAAATATTCCACCTCTCATGAAGAGTTTTTAGGCCTATTATATAAAAATTTCATTTCTTTAGTAATTCATTGCAGTATTTAAAGTGTTCAAGTATTATGTAAAATGTGTTGACTTGATTATTTCAGAAGTATTGGTATACGAGAAGTTATGTTAACAATATCACAGGGCAGCTAAATTTTCATACATTTAATGTTTGCGAAGCATTGTGTATAAAACCGATTTATTAAGAATCAAACTTTGCCTTTAAAATGGATAGCCTTCATTTGAAAATTTTAAATAGTTTGGTATAGAATTGTTCATGGTATATGAAATCTCCAAAATATAAAGATCTGAACGAAACTGTTGATCTGACTTTCAACGTTTGATATTAAAATTTAGAAATAAGTGTTAGGTAAACTATTAACAAAATATAGATGTGTGTAAATAATTATAATTATTGAATTGTACATTTCATAAACTGAATAACTTTGTTATGAATAGCTCCAATCTTTTATATATCGTTTAATAGTGTATTAATAGTTATAACAATTTATGTATTTTGTGGTAATAAAATACATGTACCATATCCATCCATTTTTAAAAATGCTTGTTTTTTCTTCATTATTATTAAATTTCCACAATATTAGCAGAAAATATACTAGTAATATTGGGAGCCACTTACACGTAATTTCAGTGAATTCAACCGCCGTGAAATGACGTCATTGCATTGCCTTCCGATTCGTACCGGTGTAATTATTCTATGGTGGTTAAAAGTAATTTCGTGCAACTGGCCGTATGTCTCAGTTCCATTCACACTAATTCATAGGACTGACTGAAATAGAAGTTATTTTTTACTTTCCTCGCCCTATTACCATAGGTAAGGAAAGTATTGCTTTCCAAAAAAATTAAGGTACCCCAATTTCTATACGTTTCAAGGTCCCCTGAGTCCAAAAAAGTGTTTTTTTTTGGGTATTGGTCTGTATGTGTGTGTGTGTGTGTATGAGTGTTTCCTTATGTATGTATGTGTATATCCCATCTCCCAATCAACAGAATGACTTGAAATTTGAAACTTAAGGTCCTTAAACTATAAGGATCCGATACGAACAATTTCGATCAAATGCAATTCAAGGTGGCTGCTAAAATGATGTCAAAAACAGGGATTTTTGCGATTTTCTCCAAAACGGCTTCAAGGATTTTGATCAAATTCTTACCTAAAATAGTCATTGATAAGTTCTATCAATTGCCACAAGTCCCATATCTGTGAAAATTTCAGGAGCTCCGCCTCTTCTATGCAAGTTTGAATTTAGATTTCCAATTATTAGGCTTCAGAAACAATTTAAACGAAATTTTTAATGGAAAAGATTGAGCATAAAAATATCTAAAATTAATGTCCAGTAACATTTTCATTTAAAATTAAGCTCAAAATTCAAGAAAATGTGATTATTCAAATGCAAACTTAATGAGAGTGGCAACTGTTGATTCTATTGAGTCATTCACTGGAAGAGATGATGAGAATTGATCTCGTCAGGTGATCAATTTTAAATTATATTTTCGTAAACTCGACTTTTACGCCGGAGACGTTTTTGGTTTTTGCCGAAATGTTCATAACGGCAAGGAAAGTTGAGTGAGTGCGCCACACCAGATTTTCCAAGTTGAAAGGAACATAAAAATCTGTTCCTAATTGCAGTCTAGTAATTCAACATTTGGTATTTCTTATGAACATAATACAATACACAAAGTATATTGGGTTTTTCCCAGGTTACTTTTTCGAGTCAAACCTCCATGCATCGGTAGTCATTCAAATCTGAGGATTTTTCTAAACAATAATCAGAATGAAATCGCACATTCACTTACTGTGGATGATAGTTGTTGAAGACAGCAACAAGACAAATATTATTACATAATTTAATATCTGAAAATGTTCTGTCGTTCGCAAATTTCATTAACATTTTGACGACACAAGGAATGTTTAGGAAAGATAAGACTTCTGAGACGTGATATATATATATATATCTATTTATTTGAAATAAATGAAACCATACATATTATAAAAAGGTAATGACAATATAAATTCTATGTTTAAATGCGCATGCATAAAAAGTTCTACAATTTTCTTGAAATAATAATTATCCTATACAGTTATCACAGATAATTTAATATATATTTTTTATTCGTGTTGCAAATTATAAATACAAAAATTAAACATTTTATTGATTTAAGAACTGGTTTATGATACGTGAAATTCCAGTATATCTGTAATAATAGATAACACACTGCAACTGTGGTAAACATGGCATCATGAGATCAATGTATCTAGTGAATGGAATTGCTCAACATAATATTCGATTGTTATATTCAACAAATGTTATTAATCGAAAAACAATTAAATGCTTTGCTATAAAAAAGGTTTTCAAGAGGGTAATTTGTAAATGGAATGAAGATTTCTTACATTCTAGGAGAAATAAAAAACGCTGATTTACAAAAAACAAAAGTAATCTCTCAATTATTCTAGAATGTTATATCAAAAACAATTCATAACTCTATTTAAGGTTAATACTTTCTGAAATGGATCAATATTGCTGTATAAGTCCAGTACATTTTAGCAAACAATGGGGTTTTTTATCACAGAATCAAGTGCCAAAGCATTGAATTTTGGATAGTCTCGTAAATAATGTCCTACAACTAACGGTAGCAAAAAATTACTAATTAAGAGTATTACCGTACCTTCAAATTTGGAGTTCATACTATTTCAAAGAGGCTTTACTTTATTGTGAGTACGGATATGCTTTTTTAAATTTTCAGATCGATAGAATCGTTTAGTACATACTGGGCACTCGTAATTTTTTTCTTTGGTGTGGATGAGCATGTGCCTAGTAAAGTGCTCCAAACGAGTGAAATGTTTCTCACAGACTGTACATACGTGTTGCCTCTCGTCTTTACGTTTCTCTTTTGTGTGATTAAGCATATGCCTATTCATATAATCAGATCGAGTGGAACGTCTAGTACAAAATAAGTTCCTCTTCGTATGAGCGAGCATTCGTGGGCATACACGGAAAATCCACCAAGTCCAGAAAAGTAAATTTTTCAGGAAATCAATTTCTAATTTCTAACATCAATCATAATTTTTCCTTATAGTGATTTTTCACAAAATAATTTCATACTGCAAGAAATTGAATAGTCATCATTTGTTTGATAATTAATTATTCAACATTCATAGTTTATAGTTAATAAAACTTATGAAAAGTCTTAAATCAAAGTTTGGAGAAATTGGACTTGATGCATTTTCCTTGCCCACGATATGCTTATTCAAATTAAAAGACTGGTTGAAGGTTCGGGCTCAAACTGCACACTGAAAATATTTATTACCACTTATTGCACTACCTTTATCACCATCTTCAGTTTCATCATCGTCGTCACGTTCTCCTTTTTGCCAATTCATCTAAATGATTTTTTTGACAAAGTGGTAGATGAAATTGCGTCATTGCTTATTGGCCGATCTTCTTCTTCTACGTCTTCTTTTTCTTCCGTTCTTCTTTCTTCTTCAGCGGTCTAATTACTAGGACTCTTCGGTTCCAGGCTATGTACTATGTATACCAACACTCTGCAAAAATACACATTTCCCCTAATTTGTTGCGTATCAATGTTTTCATTGATTGGGTATCAGGAGTGTTCCCACCCTATTGTCAGCTGATCTTGTTTATCAAGTCGCAAATAATTAAAGATTCTGAAATATAAGAGAACGACTCCCTGAATGTATCTATAAAGTGAAATAAATCCTGCTTTCCAATGAATTTCTGCTCTGGTGGGCAAACATTTCATTGCTTCTTATGAGAGTGTTCACACATTTTCATTGACAATAATTATGTGAACACTCCAATAAGAAGCAATTGTATTCTAACGGCTTCTGTTTCTGATTAGATCAAAAATTCATTGGAAGCGAGATTCACAACAGATTTGGGTAGTAAGACGAGCTGTATGATTATTTCATTAATAATAATGTGTGGAAGCCCTTTTCCAACATTTAAGGATTTCATAACATTTATAAACCAGGCCCTTGATTTAAGAGAGATTACAAATTACTAAAAAATTACACAACTCATTTTTCCTCTATTGAAGGTAAATAAGGCTTAGTTGTTAGGATGGTTCCTCTGCTGTAGGTGGGAAAAAATCGGTTGTTTTGAAAATTTGTGGCGCCTCAAAGGGAGCAAGCTGAGCTCCACTTCCGCTTCCCAGCGATGGCTCTTTCTTTTTCTGAAAATACAAAAATGTTTCTTGGTATTCAGAAAAGAAACCAAGTTTATATTTAAAACAAGGAATTATTGTTTTTAATCATTAAGATATTATAAAAACTATCTGGATTGCCCTGAAAAGGACTTTGGCCTATGTAGCCGGGAGACATTGCTGTGTCCGGAACTTACTTGAGTCTATTGGTATTTAACATATCAAGTGTAAAATTATAAATTAACCTTGGCTTATGAATGCATATGCATGTATAATATATATTATAAAAACTGATTCATTAGTTTGTTGATACAATTACAAATCATATGAATATGATTGGAAGGAACAACACGCTTCACCCAAAACTATTCTATTCCCAAATTTTGATAGTAAATGGAATATAATATTCATAAATACTGCGAGTATAATTTTAATAAAAAAATTAATATAGACCTAACATAAATAATGTGAAATTTAAAAAATAAATGTCGATGTGGTATAGTATATCCATGATTCCGAGTGAAAACAATTCCTCTGTTTATTACGTGAGTGATAAAACATTCGAAGTCTGCCAACATTTCGACACTCAGTCCGGCTTCTTATGGCTCAAAAACAGGGTTTCGTGGGCACTTTGTGAAGATGGGAACAGATCCAAATATTCTGATTCTAGGGTACCTAAGGATATCCGAACCACTTGATGCACATTCGGAGGTCGTGACTGGGCCGCGTAATGGCCAATTCAAAATGGCGGATCTAGCATTAATTAAAACTGTCATAGAATGGTTACCATCCATGATAGAGACCTCTAGTAAACGCGAATTGAATCACAATGAACTATTCTACCAAGTTTCTGATTACACATTTCCACCTAAAACATGATTTTAACCTACAAAAGTGCACTTTTTCAAAAACATTCAATTTTTCACGAGAACTTTTTCTGAATAACTACTTTCAATGACAATTTTTGGATATAAAGTAGTGCCAAACGAAACTTCTTTGAAGTAGAATTTATGATCTATTACCGTTTGTCTCAAGATTTTATCACCTCTGGTATCAATCTCTTTGTCATCATGTGTATGAATAGAATATCCATGATGGCAATCTTGAAAATAGTTGTCATCATGAAAAAACAAGATGGCGAAAAAATTGTAAATTTTCAAGAAATCGCTTGTTATTCTATTGATATTGAGTTATCAGATCAATTCCGCCATCTGGTAGTTTGAAATCAATCATACAACAATATTTGAGAGTCTTCTCATTTAAAGTACGCATTTCATTTAAGATATAACTAAAATAAAACATGTAATATGATTTTTTGTGGATTTCATTTTATTCGAGATCGAGACCCTGTAAATGTCGTAGCATTGAACAAACACGAATATTATTGGCACAGTGTTGAAGACTATTCCATAAACTTTGAAATGACATCTAGTTGAAGACTGTAGGTCAATTTTTGATGCCTGGAGCGACACGAGAAGAAAAAATAAAAGTACAGCTTGAGGAGGAAAATCAATAATTTTCCTCCATACGCAAAAGCTAACAAGTGAAAAAACAGTGTATCTCACAAATCCTTCAAGATACAGACTCTAATAAAGTATTAATTTCTTTCTTATCACTTTCATAGAGAGAGAGAGAGAATATCTATGATCAAGTTCGTAAAAGTATTTGTCCATCATTAAAAAACAAGATTGGGACAGAATTTTAAGACCTTTACAACTATTTTCAAGATTGCCATCATGGATATTCTATTCCTACACATGATTACAAAGAGATTGATACCATTTCCAAGTCTGTACCTCCAAGGATTATTGAGATACACGGTTTTCTAATTGTTAAGATAAGCATAGCAGCATATGCCTGGTATGGAGGGGAAAATGTAACTTTGGCTGCAAACCATACTTTTCTCTCTTTTTCCAATGACGCTCCAGAAGTGAAAAGTGGACTTACAGCCCTCAACTAGATGTCATTTTAAAGCTTTAAGAATATTCTACAAGACAGTCTCAGTAATAGTAGGTTATGTTCACTGTGAATACATTTACAGAGTGGAAAGTGAAATTTCATCCACGAAGATTGTATGTTCCAAGTTTTTGAAACTAAATTAATCATAGAAAGCGTAATTAAAATGAGATTAATATCTAGAATATTATATTTTGGGTAGTTATGAACACTTTTGTGGTAGAATCGATCCGATCGATATCTCTCACTATAAATGAATAGCAATCGATATAAAAGAAATTATCAGTTATGACCGCCATCTTGAATTCATCAATTATGAAAAATATATTCGTTGCTTTCTCATGATAGATTGATGATAGTTAATTGTATCAGCGGCTAGAATGACATCATAAAAAAACATAACTCCAGAACAAAAGGTGATAAAAGCTTGAGACAAACGAGAATAGATCATAAATTCTACTTCAAAGAAGTTTTGTTTGGCACTTTATATCCAAAAATTGTCATTGAAAGTAGTTATTCAGAAAAAGTTCTCGTGAAAAACTGAATGTTTTTGAAAAAGTGCATTTTTGTAGGTTAAAATCATGTTTTAGGTGGAAATGTGTAATCACAAACTTGGTAGAATGGTTCATTGTGATTCGATTCGCGTTTACTAGAGGTCTCTTTCATGGATGGTAACCATTCTATGACCGTTTTAATTAATGCTAGATCCGCTATTTTGAATTGGCCATTACGCGGCCCAGTCGCGACCCCTGAATGTGCATCAAGTGGTTTGGATATACTGAGGTACCCTAGAATCAGAATATTTGGATCTGTTTCCATCTTCAAAAAATGCCCACGAAATCCGGATCGACCGACTTCCATAAGATAAGTAACCATAAGTAACCGGACCGACTTCCATAAGATTAAATGGTTTCCAGTCGCGGTCACATAAATGAAAACATAGTTTAACCTGTTTGAATGCGTATCCACTCGGTTCAAGTTATATGATTCCGGTAAGCTGTCTCCAGTAAGCTCAACGCCTAAAAGCAGATTCCCGGTTTCAGAGGCAGTGACCATTACAGTGGAATTATAATTTACATGAGTTCTAATGGGACTATTCCCACTCAGGCTGGCAGAGTGAGTATGAATAGTCTCATTAGAGCTGTATGTTATATGTGGAAATCTGCCTTAAACGTGAAAGCTAAGCTTAACATGTGGGGCACTGATTGACATCATAATTTATCAGGTCATGATTGATTCAAATCCATTCAAGCAACATCACCCTCAAAAAAAAAAAAAAAGTTTGTGTACTCACAAAGAACGTTGGTATTAGCTTATGCAACCCGGCACGGCTGTCTCGTAACAACTCGCTTTCGGCACGTTGCACCACCACTTCGACGGCTGTGACGTCATACTCCACCCGTTGCACCAACCCCTCCAACCGATCCACGCGTGCGCACAACGCATCCAACTCCCCTCCCCTTGCCAGCACCTCCTGCTTCATCTGTTCGGTCCCGGCTTCTGATTGTACCTATCAGTAAAAACAAAAGATGAATAAATAATTAAATGAATGAACAAAGAAAAAGATCGATAAATAGATTATTGAATAATTATGATGAGATTCACGTTATTAAGTAAGTGGGAATCACAGGGAGGTATGGTGTCACATTTTATTTTCCATCACCTTCTATACAATAGCTGTGGTTCACAATATACTGGTAAATCTGGTCTGATATTAATTTTTGATTCTTTTTAATAATGATCAATTATACCTCAAATATACTTTATTTGCCAAGAAAATATTTTATAATTTTTTTAACAATAAAATGCTGAGATTATTTATATTTTGGTGTAACAGATTTACAATAAAATAATTATTCTATTTTGTGACAGATAGTTTACCATTTCAAGTACACTTTGAAATTCCTCTAACCGGGTCAACATGTCTTCTACGTTCTGACGCACCATGGTTACCTGAAATACAAAACAGAAAATTCAATCCATAATACTACAAAAAATAGGATTGTTTTAAAAATAATATAAATTGAGATATCTCTACAGTCATTGAAGACAGTCCACGACTGCCCAGATATTTTCAAAAGTATTGGTTCATGTATAGAAGGATCTTGCAGCATCCAGAGATTTAGTAACACACCACCAGACGTATTAAATCAAGAAAGTATGTAAGATTTGAAGAGTAGAGTTAAACTATCACGTAAGAGATGGAGAAAGAGGTAAAACCAAACATATAGTGAATGATCCAAATATTTCTGTTTGGCACACAGACGAATCGCACAAAATGGTGTAGGCTGAACAAGTTTACAACAAATGTGGGTAAATGTACTAAGCTGACAACAGCATGGACATACACCTATGACTCCCCGACGTAGAATTGTGATTGCGGTGAAATCTAAACTTTGCAACACCTTCTGTCATAATCCTGCTTTTTGTTTTCGTCCCAGGGAGGGAGGACATACATAGCATACCAGTGGGCAGTAACTAAAAGTTGTATTTAGTGTTTAGAATTTTAATTTAGTATTGCCTATCGTTTTCATCCAATGGAGGTCAGACATACCAGTGGCTGAAAGATTTATCTGGTATTTAGTATTTCCATAATCTAATTCTATAGAGTTGTAGAATGGAATAAAACTTTCAATATTCGTTCAATTCCTTAATTCCTCCTTCTACATCCATGACCAAGAAAGGTGAAAAAAGCAAGATGACAGGTCAAACTATATTATCCTTGTGTGCATCAAATTACACATTGACTGAGTAGATAAATAGTTTATCTCCAGCCAGATCTCAATTCTCTTTTTAAAAGCAATACACTGCAGGTTCTTCACACTAATAGATAGCTCATTGTACAGTCACAGTGCAACTATTGGGAAGGAGTCCTTCCTCTTGTTGGCTCTGCAGCGCGGTATGTCAATGTTCAGTATCCTCCTTGTAGCATGCACATGATGATCAGCCTTCAGCACATGACTGCCCTCGGTGTCCATAACATACAGCAGACTAGATAGTATGTACTGGTTGAAGACCGTAAGGATGTCCAGTTCAATGGAGATAGGCCAATAGTGCTCACGATGCCCTACTGAGGTGATCACACAAAGTGCCTTCTTCTGAAGCTTCAGCACATTCTTGCAGCACGCCGCATGCTTCCACAGCAAGAGTCCATACAGCAGATGGGAATGGAAAAGGGCAAAGTATACAATCACTAGATATTTTCTGCTGAGAAGAGGCTCTGAGTCTACGCAGCAAGTAGATTCCCCGTGCCAGCTTAATGCAAACTCTATCAATTTGGCCTGCCCATGTCAATCTGCAGTCAATGACAAATCCCTGGAGTTTCACCACTGATTTATGAGCTGAGTCAGCAAGGCTACGAAGTCCACAGACTAGTTGCTGGGTCTTCCTCTCATTCAAGCAGAGTTTATTTCTCTTGAACCAATGCTTTGCATCATCAAAAACTCGCTGAGCCCGCAAACCAGCTTGTTCAACTGTCCACCGTCTAGAATATAATTATAGTGGTGTCATCCGCAAACATCAGCACCGGCCAAGAAGCCCAAGATCATTGATCATGACCAGGAAGAGAAGTTTGGCCCATCACCGATCCCTGAGACACGCCATGATCAACTTGCATAGGCTGTGAGAGATCACCTCCAATGAATAAGATCTGCTTTCTACCTAAGTAAGATCTGAGGGTCACAAGCACCTCACCCCCAAGTCCATACCCGGCAAGCTTCTCAAGAGGATTCCATGAGGCACGCAATAATAATAATAATAATAATAATGTTTTATTAACTCAAGAGCTTTTACAAACATAGAGTTTCGTCATACAGTAATTTATAGTCAATAAAATATAAATATAAGTTCCATGTCAATAGTCCATTCAATATAAAAATCTTATCACAGCTTATCCGTTTCACTGCTGAGTCAGTCCAGATCATAATTAAATTAATTATAACAGAAAAAACAACAACATATCTAATAATGATCAAAACAATACCAAATAATAACATTTATATCACAGTCAGGTCAAACGGAGATTAAACAAGAATCAATCACAGTCAGGTAGGTCAAATCACAGAAACACAGCATAAAACATAAATAATCTATCTATACATCAATATCACAGCCTCCAGATAAAAATTCATTTATTGAATAAAATGGCTTTCTTTCAAACCACTGATGCAATTTAATGGAGCATCTCGCAAATCAAGAGGTAGTTTGTTGAAAAATTTTATACCACAAGAAAGCCAGTGGTCCTGAGTCGTTCTAAGTCTGCATCTAGGAACATTAATATCATGACTGGTTCTAACATTAAACCTGTGAAGTGAACCTCTTTCATTATGTTGTAACAGACTTCTCTTGACATTTATCAACAAATAAAGGACGACATGTTTCGCCGGGAGGCTTACCTAGCATAGCTCTTATGGCTCGCTTTTGGCACAAGAGATTGTCATTTACTGAGGGAGCATGTCCCCATAATTTTAAACCATATTCTATATGACATTGGAACAAGGCCAAGTAAACAGTTCTCAAACAGTTTATCCAATGAAGTCGTATTTCTTAATCTTCTTAGAGCATAAATCACTCTAGACAGCTTAGTACAGACATTACTCACATCCACCTACCAATCCAATTTGGAGTCCAAATAAATGCCAAGAAGCTTCACTGCAGATGCATCATTTCTAATACCACCTCTAAGACCACAGACAATCCTTTGAGTTTTTTCAGCATTCATCAGCAGCCCATTAGCAGCAAACCAATCAGCCGCCATACTGAAAGCTTCAGCCTCAATCTGCTGCAGCATGTGAAGATCTTCATGGCTTGAGTCAAGAGTTGTGTCATCTGCGTAGAGTACGGTTTGACAAGGAACATTTGCAGACAGGTCATTTATCATGCACAGGAACAGAAATGGTCCTAAGATAGATCCTTGGGGTACACCAAACTCAACCGCTCTGGTGCTGGATGTTTTGTTGTTGCAGCTTACATACTGTTGTCTCCCCCTAAGATAAGATTCCAGCAGCTTCAGTGATTCATCCTTAATTCCATATCTCTTGAGTTTGGCTAGCAATACACAATGTGATACACAGTCAAACGCCTTTGTAAGATCACACAGTGTTAACTGGATGTATTCCTTACTCTCAAAAGATGACAATATACATTTCACAATATCTTCAATAGCCATAGCTGTTGATCTTCCTCTTCGAAATCCATATTGACTATGAGACAACAAGTTATTCAAAATAGACAGCCAGCTGAAGAAACAAAATGTACTCGAAAAGTTTTGAAAATATAGGAACTATACTGATAGATCTAAAGTTCTCAACTGAGAATTTATCACCTTTTTTGTGTACTGGAATATTATTTTTGATATTTTCAGACAATTTGGGTATTGACCTTCATTTATACATTGGTTAAATAATGTTGTAAGTGGTTCAACAATAGAATGAATGACTTTTTTGAGAAAAAAATTGGAGACACCATAAAAATCAGTACTTTTGGAATTTGATAATGCAGTCACAGCCCTTATAACGTCATTCTCACTTACATTGCACCATTCAAATTGACACTCAACCTGAACACCAGAGTCTGGAACATCATTAGGATGTAATGCATTTCCAGCTATTGCTGCCACTGAGTCTATAAAAAAGTTATTCAGCTCATTTGGGTCAATATTTACTTTATTACTCTTGTTTGTTCTTGTTTCCTGTTTGACAAGTTGCCATACTGTTCTACATTTATTAGAGGAATTAGCAATAAGTCGCCCAAATGAAGATTTTTTAGCCTCAATAATTTTAGACTTATAAATCTTATTAAGGGATACAAATGCTTGCTTTGCATGTAGAGAACCAGTTACTCTATAAAGATCGTAATAAGCAGGACACGATCCTTTATTGACCTTAGTTCCTCAGTAAACCACTTAATTCTTTTACTTGGAGTTCTGTCTATTTTGCAGAGGAAAACACAATTCAATTTTATTCTTAATGTTGTGAGTGAAGAGATAAAATGGTAGAGATGATTTCAAACCAATCAAATGCATTGCTCAGATAAGCAAGGACTAGGTGTACAAAATCTCTCTCCTCAAAGGCTTTAACAATTTAATCAATCATTTTTGAGGTAGCTGTGAATGTAGACCTGCCACTTCTCAAGCCAGGTTGTGCATCAGAAAAAAGATGATTTCTCTCAAAGTGAAACACAAGTTGCTCTTTATTAGGGCCTCAAAGACTTATATATACTGAATTACTAAACACCTTACCCAACACATGAATGATTGATATAGATCTATAGCTTATTTCTATGCATTTGCCAATGCATGCACATTTATAAATAAATTAAGTAAAGCTGCGTTTAAGTTACAAAATAGCCAAACTAATAACTTTGTTAAAATGCATATTTTTAGGTGAAGCCTACAAATTTTTTATTTGTCATGAATAATAGATTTATTATTACTTGAATACATTCTATAGAATACTATAGATAAAGCTAGGTACTTACATCTTTGGAGAAATCAATTTTCAAAAAACTGGAATAATCATTGGCAACATCAACTAATGTTTTTTTGTCTAAGGTATCGTCGCTCATCTCAATATATTACAAAATTAAGAAGCTTATGAAGCAACAAAGGAAAACATGCAAGAGAACAATTTTTTCTCGAGAGAACTATTATAAGATAGCTATCTTTTCAACTTCAAGTGACATGTCGCCTCGTTAAACAACTTACAGTGAATATTGAGATTATTGGGTAGTTGTTGAGTTGAATAAAACTAACCTATAAAAAAGTAACTAACAAAAATATTGAAACAGCTGCTTCAAAACGTAAAAGCTTGCCAACGCTCAGATATTATCATTTCTTTATAATAATTTTTCTAATTATGAATGAGAATCACATTTATAATAAATTTATATTATTCCATTCGTGATTTTTTCTCTGAATTGTAACTATTATGATTTTCCTATTTTTGATACTATTATAATTATGTCGATATGCTTTTCTTCCTTAGTCAAGTTTCCAAAACAGCTGACTTTATACTGTTTCTGTTTACAAAAATCGTCTGCGATGACAGAGCTGTTTGCCAGACAAGTTTACACTCTTTTACAATATTTTTAAATCAAGATATTACACTATCGTACTCTTAGCTTCAATATCTACTCTATTTTGAAAGGTTTTAATCATGTTAAAGTTATGATCATTGATTACGATAGACAATAACAGGTTTGTAACTTTTAACCACAAAACGTTTGGTTGGTGTTTTCTGTAACTTATTCTAAATTGATATTTCTAACTTCTAGGTACATTACTATAACATAGGTTATTACAATACTAGGTAGCCTACGCTACATCTATTTTCAATGAAATATTGAATAGTTTTTGCTCTTACAAACATATTAAACTAACATAACTTATTACCATAATCATCTCTCACACAACATGTGGGTTACGTAAGCATCATTTTCATTTTAAAATAATTTTTTTTTTATAAAACTCTATTTATCTAAACTACTTTTATCACGCAAATATTGTACCGGTACCTATGTCAACTATTATTAAAGTTACCGTACCGACTCAATTTTTTGTAGTGGAAAATTGGTAAGAAAATATTATCTATAAACTTATTAAACTCCTGGTAAAAAGAAACTAGAGTGATCCGCTTAATACTATAAATGAACTCGCAGAAGGTGTAATAACTTTTCAGTTTCAGCTGTAAACCAGCGGTAGTCTACGGTGAAAGAATAAACACGCACACATTAAACTTACTTTGTTACTCACTTGTTACTTGTTCAGTCTTCGCCGCAGTAGGTTACCGGGAATTTATTTTCAATATTTCCTTATGCTTGAGAAGGTCAGTGAATGTTGTCAGCTGCACGTCCTGCCAGATGCTGATAGGTGTGATCCCGTAAATAAGCAATATTAGGAATAACACAATTATTACCAGTGCCGGTATTTAATCACAGATTTAGATTATATCGCAGAAAATACAAGTAACAGATGTAAGGTGCAAAATAAGAGTTAAGTTTGTGTTAGCTACCAGCTATAAGTAATTCAGAGCATTCAGTCCATGACCGGCAGTCGCCAGACAGACTTCAAAGCTTAAAACAAATAACTTGAGATGGCTGCAGATAGGTCGTTCCATGTGGCTCTGTAGATGGACTGCAATTCTAAATTATGAAACAGTCTCAAACTGTTCTACAAGTCCACTGTTTTCATCATCTCTCAGTAAGTACAGAGAGTAGTTGATGAGATTTTTAACTAACCAGCCTAATTCCCATGCTCCAGTTCACGAACACAAATCGGCAGTCTAAAAAAATGTTAGCGTCCGTAAGGGGTAGCATTCATGTGCATTTCGACAGTCTGGATTGGGGCAGGTCGATGTTGAACCGTCTCCTGGTATTGTAATGGTGCAGCTGGCCCCTCTCCTGGTAGACATGAACCTCACTCCTTAGAGCCATAGGGAACTATACATGTGCTGACTGTACACTGTCAGTATTTGCAGACATTTGAAAATTGGCTGGCAGTGCCCCAGGTAATGCGATGACGTGATGACACGAAGAAGTGTCTTCCAAAAAGAGTGAACAATAGAGTATGGTAGCGCAGAGTAGAAGGATGAACCTTCTCAAATGACATCTAGCATTTTTCGAGGAAGAAGACAACATGAAAAATTCACTTCACAAATTACTCACAAATAGCCTTCTAGATTTATTGTGAATGCATTATAAAAGACAGTATTCCCAACATTCGCTACATAGATGACATCTAGCAACTCTGATTTTTATTCCAAACTGTTTGTGAGGTGACTTCAGCCACTGACCGCATTATTTATTCCCCTCCCGGAGTTATCTTGAAGATTTTGGAAATCACTTATTAAGTCTGTGTGCGTTGAAAATGAAAACTCTTGGGGAAGAATTTTTCCTTCGTCTTTTGCTGTATGCGTTTGCCTTACTATTTGTATCGTATTTTCATTAACTTAGCTGTAGTATCTTGAAAGTAATTTTGTATGTGATCTGGTGACCTTGTCTTTCGAATAAATATTTTAAAATCAGCACATTCACATGGTGACAAATATTTATTTACTTGCAGTGTGTTGGGTTCAATATTAGCTGAGATTCATTCATATTATTTCTTATAATTATTCACCACTAACCACATCTTGCCTCGATTGTTTTCTAAGCATTTCCTTTACAACTTCCCTATCAATTATTAGGCTATACAGTAGTAAACTCAAATCTAATTTACAGTGTTTATACATTTATAGAATCCCTACAGACTGATCCAATTACTCCACAAACCTAATTTATAAATATATTGCAACTGGAAAATAAGTTCACTGGATGCGGTATATTTGTCTCGCCAAAAGATAAAATTTCGTGAGATGTGTAACATGTTGTAATAATGTTAGAAGTTCCCCTTTCTTAAAGGCTCCAAAAGCTTTGAAGCTTTCAAAGCTTTAAAGCAAATCATGAGAGAAAACGCTTGATTGCCGTAAATTATTTTCAAGTTTTATTCGCAATAGTATCAAGGTTTAAATAATTTTCTATTCTGAAGAGACATGAATTCATCTGGATGGATAAATAAACAGCCAGAAAAATTGATTTTCGTTCTCAGAGAATCCTCTTATTTCCATGAGACCCTATTACATTCGCATAAATTCGAAGTTGAGTGTACAATGATTCCCATAGAAATGTTATGTTCGATTCTATCACAGGAACGATAAAAGGTGAACGTTATCAGAACATCATCATGCTGTTTGTTGCATTGTTAGGGGTTCTTGAACGAGAATCCTGGGAAACATGATTAAACACCAGAACACTATTGAAAATGAAATGTAAATACAGTTTGTTGTAATCAAGCTTTTTCTCTACTATGTTCTTGAAGATCGTTATTTGTTGGAACTTTGTAAAAGAGGAACGTTTAGCATCACCGTATTGCTTGCTATGCAATATACAAAATGTTACTTTTTGCGATATAAACATTGCCGCTACCATTTAACTAAATTTCCTGTTGGATTATCATGTTTTTTATATAATGCTATCTTCCCTATACTGATACAATTTAATTTTATTGGTATGATGCTGAATTTCCTTTACTAATACCACCAATCACTGTATTGAAAATAATGCTTTACCTATGCATTAATGTAACACTGCATCTAGCCTGTGCATTTTGTGTGAATATTTGCAGGGTGACTCTTCCGTCCTCCTTCACTGATGCTCCTCTCTCATCCTCACCAGTCTGCCCAATCTAACATGCTAGGTCTACTCCATCGCTAATTAAAAGAGTATTTTGAGTTCATCAACTGACGGTCGACATGGCATTGCTTCGTAAAAGGTTTTCATTTATCTTAACTTCAACATAATTGCTTCGTAAAAGGTTTTCATTTATCTTAACTTCAACATAATTGAGGGAGAATTGTTTTTGCTTTGCTTCAATCGTAGTATATTAGTTAAAAAAAAAGAAATATATGTTTTTGTTCGGTTTTTGTAAATTTGTTTGGAAGTGTTTTTGAAACATCACTTGAAATTTGGCAAGGATTAATATTGCGTCCATTTATTTTGTTAAATTTTCTTTGTACTGTTTCATCCAAGCTTATCTTTTCAATTTTTGCTTCTCTTAAAATTCACTATTATTGCAGTTTTGTGTAATTTCACTTTAATGGGGTCAACTGCAAATTTTTTGAAGCTACTTTCAATTGTGAGAATATATTTTGCTAATTCTTGTATGTTCTTTGTCATCTCCTTAATTTTCCAAAATTGTTCCTTTGTAAAAAATTCTATTACATTTTGTCTCCAATATTTGTTATATTATGCTTTCTGGTATTTAGTGTCTATGTTTGGTTCAATTATCAATAAATTTTCATTGCTCTTTATTATTACAAAAGATTGCATTTCTTTACTTTCAAGCTATTCGTTCTGTTTACGTTTTTCTTATTCTATAGTTGACTCTTCTTTTGTATGTGCTGTCTCATCTTTTATAATTCATTCATGTTCTCGATAGATTTTTATATGATTTATAATCGCAAAACATCAGACAATCACATAACTGGTTTTAATAATTTTGGTTTCAATTTTTAATATACATTACAGTATAAATGTTTTACACGTTCTTTTTTAGTTTCACTGCTATTTATCACGTTTGAGTTTAGTTGTATATGTAATTGAAAATTGAAATTTGCAACATCACTGTCAATTTATTGCACCGCAGTAAATTATGTGTAATAAATTAGTTGATCGTTAATATCCATAATTTATATTTTTATAGTGGCAGTTATTTCAAATTGCCCAACCCTGTAGTATTATCAGGAAATAGTAACTTTGTTTCTGTAGTCAAACAGAAAACATAATGCTTGTTTCGATCGCATGTGGTTTAAATGAAACAATAACACATTGTCAATGAATCTGGGCTCTGTTGAACAATAGTTCAATACCAATCACTAAAAACAATAAAAGGTTTCTCATTTCTTCCATTGAATAAGTACCAACAGTCCGTATTTGAATAAATGCTGCATTCCTTTATTTGAATAAATGCTGCATTCTTTTATTCAGAATCTGTAAGAAAAGGAAAAATGTAATAGTCATATATATTGTAAGAGAATTGACTTAATGCAAGTGTTCGCTGACTTTGTCTGGATTCAATTGCAATAAATTTAACTTGTAAAAATTATTATTTGTCTTAACATTTGTTTTACCTAGTACTGTAAGTTACAGTTTTCTAATTATATTATCATTTTCTAGACTGGTGGAAATTATTGCAGTTATTAAAGTAATCCAATCCATTTTTGATCGTATTTTTGAGTCGAGAAAATGATGTTACAATTATTATTCTCATAAAATTATTCATTTAGATATTTTCAGTAAATGTGTGCACGTTTTTCTCAAATCTATTTTCCATTCAGATATAAAGTTTTTCATTTTATTTTATGCTCAGATATTTTAAACCAATTTCTGTACATTTTTCTTGAATGTAGCCTAATATTTTTCCACCGTGTTTTGTAGACGAGACATGATGTTACGGCAGCGTACGCGTGGTGAGGATGAAGAGAACGTGGCATCCGTCGAGTCTGCAGACGTTACGCGGGACAAACGAGATGTTTGTGTGTCCAGAGTCACCAAAATGTCTGCGCTACTTCTAGGAGTTGGAATTGCTGCGTTATGGCTTACTATGTACTCTGTGGCTGTACATTTCAATGGCAAAATGCCCGCTATAAGATTGGTGGCGGATGAAAAGGGAGCAGAGTCAGGAAGGTTTGTATTGTCTATATTTTTTATAATTGAACATAAAAACGGAATAGTACTTCTTCCTACATCTCTGATTCTTTCTATGAGGGGAAATATTCAAACTTTTGAGTCTCGTCTCGCTTCTTACAGCGGTCGGACTATATAGAATTAGGATTACTAAAATATTAATTTTTTTATGATAATTTATTGAAACTAGTGGAGTATGAGACTTATCACGTCATTGATAAGTTAACATTCATGATAGATACTAGACAAGCGCCACGTTGTTTGTACATTCACTCGTAGAGCAACGCAAATTATATCAAAGCCTCATTGATAACTTTTATTCCATATTATTCAACTATTGAAATTTTGGAATGGTAGGCTTATAGTATTGTGGACAAAACTGTTCCTATTACAATACATACAACATTTTTAGTGTAGTTTATACGTTACATTTTTAAAATGACTCGGAGTTTAAAAAGATGAGAACAGCTTCATTCAATCAAGTTGTAATTCAATTAGAACATAATAACTTATGCAGTGTATGTAGAATTTTACAGATGTATAACAAACACAGTGCAAGGGATGAAAAAAAAAGAAAATCATGAATAAGTTAATGAAATTCGACCTATATTTAATAACATAACTAAAGTCATACAGAGAATTAAGTACAAATTGAATAGATTGTCATTGATATTTATATTCTTTCAAAGAAGTGAAATGAGCAGGGCTCATCTTGTAAAATTATTGGATTCAGACAGAAAGTCATGTACACAGAAATTTTCCTATTGCAATGTATGTACATTTAAAATCTAGTTTATGCCATACATTTTTACAATAAATTACACTTCAAAACTTTCGCTTGAAATTTGATCACACATTTTCTCTTGATATCAAATCATTCATATTTCTTCATCCCCTCTGAAATCCACTATTTTTCCAGTTTCGTGTGCGAACGGGCGAAAACCTTTCTGGCCATCTTCCAATCCTACTAAGGTTTCTTTACAACTCAATTTTTTTGTTTTCATTTTTAATTCAGTAATGTTTCTTAGACAGGTTCGTTGGCTAACGTGCAAAAACCTCTCTGGCCAACATCTAATTCCATCATGTTTTTTTTGCAACTCAATACTTTCGTTGTCATATTCAGTAATGTTTGTTTGACAGGTTCGTAGGCGAACGGGCAAAAACCTTTCTGGCGAAACTGTCGGGCGTGGGCGTGAAGGTGACCGGCAGCCATGCGAACGAAGTACTGGC
The DNA here is from genome assembly GCF_014356525.2 of Nilaparvata lugens. Taxonomy (NCBI): domain Eukaryota; kingdom Metazoa; phylum Arthropoda; class Insecta; order Hemiptera; family Delphacidae; genus Nilaparvata; species Nilaparvata lugens. Next base: position 27,913,611 of record NC_052505.1, on the reverse strand, counting down.
CGTGCGGCTGATCGAAGCGGAAATCGCGGCCATAATGGCGGAAGCGGCTACAGACGCGCGACACGCGATAGCGACCGACCGCCAGACACCGTCCGGATCGTTCTATCTGGCGTTCAGCGTCGGTTTTCTGTCGCACTATAGTCGCGTGCAGAATGTCGTCGTCAAGATAGGACCTAGGCGGGAAGTCAACGCTAGTTTGTTGGTCAACTGTCACTTTGATTCGGCGCCTACCAGTCCAGGTAAGTAGCGGCTGAAATTGTGACAATATTTGGAAGTCTATGAGTAGATATTTTTCAAAGTTGTTGATAGGATTGTGAAAATATTTTAAAGTTTATGAGGAGTATTTGACAAACTTGTCAGTAACATTGTAAAAATATTTTGAAGTATAGATAGGTATAGATGGTTCAGTCACGAAAAAATAAGGTCGGCTGGCGAAGAGGACTTCGGATTTGCTACCCTGTCAACTAGAGATTTAGAGAAAAGCAGAGCGCATAACTTATTCTCATCTCACACAAGTTCAATTTTAACCTTTTTTCTATCAAAGTAAATCCATATCGGTAATCCAAATAAAATAAGTTGAGGGCCTACTAATCCAGGTAATTTGTGAAGAAATTTCTAGGACTATTTGGAAGTCTATGAGGGGACATTAGTCAGAAAATAGGTAGCTAAGTTATAGTCTGAATGAAAGAAGGTGAGAATTTATCCTCAAGTCAACCAATATCGAAATTGGCAGTTCCTGTAAAATTGAGACTTTTTACTTGCAAGTCATGATTTAATGACTTAATGATTTAATGTGACAATTCTGCATCGGTTAACGCTAGCAGTGTTGTCACATTTACTATATTATACATTCACATCTAGGCTGTATCTATTGAATATTAATTTTGCATCAATATGCTTGTATTGCTTGTCAATGTGCTTGTATTAGTTGTATTGTTTAATTTTCCTGTTTTATGCATTTGTTAAGGTGCCAGTGATGATGGTCTAAACTGCGCTGTCATGCTGGAGACTCTCAGAGTACTTTCGCAACAAAAAGAAGAACTGCAACACAATATCATTTTCCTGTTCAACGGTGCTGAGGAGACTCCCTTGCAGGTGAATAGCATTTTTTCTATAAATAAATTTATACAGTTTTGTATTATCAGTAATAGTTATAACACTCTTATGAATTAAATATTATAAGCACATATATCATCATATTAATTAATGCATCATTATACATTTTTACATATTTGTGTTCTAGTCTTTCTGAAAGTAAATATATTGCTGTATAAAATTCCAAGTCTCACTTCAAGATAATCAGTTGAAAGAGCTGTTGTACAAATAAATGAGCCTTTTGCAATGCGATTTTACAAATAGTTATTATAAAACTGAAAAAGGAATGTTGAATAACTATTTTACAAATAGTTATCATAAAAATAAAAAAGAAATGTTAGATTCTGCAGTAGCAGGAAACATAGCATATTAGTAATATTAGATTAAGAAGAGCTATGTCATAGGCCACAGTAGAATTTAACTGAATACAACACAATTCAAGTCATCTCTAATAATATCAACATGAATACTTCAATAATACTCTTCAACACGGATCTACTCAACATAATCCATCTCAATACATCATATTATGAAACACAACATTACGTAATATAGCATACCTAATTCAAATTGAATTAGCCATAATACACAGTATAACACATCACATCTAAATGAAAGTCGCCAAAAACAACTCTACACATACCAAAATATACAAGTGAATTTAACACAAACTAAATTCACAAAATACAATACTATCCAACAAAACAACATGACTAAGTTTGAGCTTATTTGATTTTAGTTTAGTCTAGTTGTGTCGCATTCTGTTTTGTATTTGATCGAAGTTGATTGCATCGCAATGAGTAGAGTCTAGTATGAGTAGAGTACAAATGATGACAATGCGAATAAAGAATTTAAATTTGAATAAGTTGTGCTTTGTTGTGGTGTCCTATCTTAGAATTAAGCTAGTTAACTCTTAGACTAAATAACAAGATTTTAGTACCAACAACAAGACACTTCTCATCACATTATCGTATTGTATTTGTGTTGGTAGGCATCGCATGGATTCATCGCCCACCATCCTTGGGCGAAAGAGGTGAAAGCATTCGTCAATTTGGAAAGCTGTGGCGCGGGTGGCCACGAGTTTCTCTTCCAAACAGGTCCGGGCCATTCGTGGCTGGTCGAGGTTAGTAAAAAAAAAAAATTGAATCTAAAATTTCAAGTAGAGTGAAAAAACTAGAATAAAATTTTATGGTGCATAATATATCACACTTTTCATCCAGCTTTTCTTTTACTCTGACACCAGACCTGAGCCAGCCATGTTACTCGATATTATTGTTACAAGTTTTCTGTTAGATTCTGTTTATTTAGAAAATATATTGTAGAACCTACGGATGAATTAAAATACACATTCAAGCTTGATGAAGTATGTCTGCTAAGAGTGTTATCAGGCTCTTTCACATCCAACAATTTCTCACAGGAGAGCAAAAAGAGTGAAGAGCCTATGGTTTAATTAGAAGAAAACTCCGATAAACAAAATTATGGATTGAAATTGTTTTGATAATGATTCAATTTGTAGAGCTTTGAAAACATTTAAAATGTACCAATAAAAAATTCTAGTTATAGATTTGAAAGAATTTGAAAGATTCCTAACCTAGGGAAAAGTGTCTCATATATTTCATCAATAATATTAACTCATGATAATAGAATGAATAACTTATTAGGAATATCGATTTTCTAATAAGATGCATTAGGGTAGAACCAACAATATACAAATGATGGAGACTGATTTTAAAATTTCCCAAGCGCTAATGTATTGGAATCGTAATATAAATACATGTATTTGATTCATACTTTTTCGTGAATTTTCAGTTATATGCGGATGCAGCTGAACATCCGAGTGGTACTGTTCTGGGTGAAGATATCTTTCAGAGTGGACTGGTTCCATCAGACACTGACTTTCGGGTTTTCAGAGATTACGGCAAGATACCTGGTGAGTGCAGAATATTTTTACAAATCAAAATGCATTACCATTTTTGAGAAACTTTCAAATATAAGCCTGTTGAATGAAACTTGAGAATCAACGATAAAAAGTTTTAGGCATGGCATAATTATTATCATCTCATTTAATTCAGTGAATTTTTAATATTGTGACTAGTGGAAAGCAATTCATTATTTATTGAAGCTAGTGCCTCCATACTGTTTAATCTACTAATTGAAGTAAAATGAAAGTTGTACTTTTAGTGACCCCTTACAGTTAGCTATCAATATTTTCTTATCCATGATTATAAAATAAAAAAAAAAAAAACATTGGGAATGAGAAGAAATTAACTCCTCACCTTGCTTACTTATGATTTTATATAATTTGTCATACTTATTTATAATTCCTTCATTTAAAATACACCGTGATTCATAACGAATACCACAACTTTGAAATTTATAACTCTGCAAAGAATAAAAGGAGAGTGGAGCACTATCTGTCATCGATTCGAGGAAGCTCTAAAGCTTTTTTTATTTCCTTATTTGTTCGCTAGCAGTGCGGTAAACAATGTGTTTGTTGTAGTTGTAGATGCCCAAATGGCGACCGCTCAGTAGAGAGCATTTTGTGTTATCGAGTACGGCAGAAGTGAATCGACGACAGTTGTTCAGCGCGCATTTCGAACTAAATATGGTGCTCAACCACCTGACAGGTGGTGTATCAAACGTTGGTATAAACAGTTCACAGAGAATGGGTGTTTGTGTAAAGGGAAAAGTTCCAGACGGCCGCGCACGAGTGATGCAAATGTAGCACGAATTCAGGAAGCATTTGTTCGAAGTCCAACTAAATCTACCCGCCGAGCTAGCAGAGAGCTCCAACCTCCTCAACCGACCATTTGGAGAGTCCTACGGAAGAGGTTGGTAATGAAACCTTATCGTCTTCAATTGGTTCAAGCTGACAAGGTTAAAAGAATCGAGTTCTGTGAGTTTGTCCCTGGTGAAATGGAAACAGATGACTTGTTCTTTTCAAAATTAGTGTTCAGTGATGAAGCAACATGTCACACAAATGGGAAAGTCAATCGCCACAATGTCCGTATATGGGGCACTGAGAATCCAAGGCAAACAATTGAGCATGAACGAGATTCACCTAAGATGAACGTTTTCTGCGCCATTTCAGCCAATAAAGTTTCTTCTTCGAAGGTGCAATTGTCAATGGATTAACCTATCTAGAGATATTGGAGACTCGGCTGTTCCCTCAACTCGAAGAAGAAGCACGTGAATTCATATTCCAGCAGGATGGAGCACCACCCCATTGGCACTCATCTGTCTGTGCCTATTTGAATGAAAACTATCCGAGGCAATGGATCGGCCGCCAAGCAGTTCGAGACAGAGCACTCTATCACTGGCCTCCAAGAAGCCTTGACCTCACCCCCTGCGATTTTTTTCTATGGGGGTACGTTAAAGATAAGGTGTATCGACCGCCTCTACCAGCTAACATTGAGGAGGTCAAACAGAAATACCAGCAGTTATACAAACTGTTACGCCCGATATGCTACTGAGGGTGTCGAACGAGTTCGAGTATCGTATTGATATCACTCGAGTGTCTGGAGGGGGTCATATTGAACATTTTGTGAACTTGTTTTCTAGTTGGGAAAAACTTATTTTAATACTCTTCATTTTGATTTACAACCCAAGTTTTTATTATGTTTCCTTGATTAAATACCGATTTTCCTTGATTAAATACCGATTTTCCTTGATTAAATACAGATTTTCAAAGTTGTGGTATTCTTTTTGAATCACGGTGTATTCCAAATAATGACTGTAACCATAGCCACCTCTAATACAAGGCCCCGGCCTACGATATTGCAACATCGCAGTGTAGGCCTAAAATCTAATACATTATTGGTGGAAAAGATTTAAAAAAATACAAGCTGATATTTTTCACCAATCATGTATTAGATTATAGGCCTACACTGCGACGTTGCAATATCGTAGGCCAGGGCCTTTTATTAGAGGTGGCTATGCTGTAACCTTTTACAACTCAACGATTTCACTTGAAAAAAGACTTACTATACACACTAATCATTTTGAATTTGTGTGCTGATAAAATCTTGAAAACACAGTTATTCTCATCTGTAAGACCTGATAACTAGAAATTTATGTCTATGTACACGAGCGAGGATTTGAAATTCGGATTTTTGAATTCTCGCTTTTTTTTATCGATACTCAATTATAAAATTATAGATACTTATTTTTATTTTATTATTCTTTCTTTCTTATTAGTATATTTTCTTATGTAGGATATTTTCCATCGAACAGTGAACTAAATGTGTTCTGCCTGTACAGGTCTGGACTTTGCACACTGCGACAACGGTTTCGTTTACCACACACGCTATGATGACATCGACCAGATCCAAGATGGCGTCTACCAGCACACAGGCGATAACCTGCTTGCGTTGATCAGGAAGTTCTCGAACAGTGAGAAGCTGACAGAGGCCGAGCAATACAAGGAAGGGCGGGCGGTCTACTTTGATGTGCTTGGTCTGCACATGGTCGTCTACTCGGAGACGGTCGGCATCATTGTGAACCTGGCTGTTGTCATGGTGTCACTGTGTTCCGTGCTGCAGAGTACCTTCACTTACACATCAGGTGAATTCTCATGCTGAGGAGGATGTTCCAAAGCTATTTTTTAACTCGTAAATCATTCTTAGCTTAATCTCATGCTAAACAAAATAAATAAATAAATGAATGAATGAATGAATGGATGAATGAATGAATAAATAAATAAGTAGATAAATAAATAAATAAAGATCACAGTCTATAAATCAGGTGATTTCTCATGCTAAGGAGGATGTTCCAAAACACCGGGAAGTGATTTTAAACTCATAAATCATACTTAGGCTCAACTCACAATCTCACAATCACGCGACCCAAGTCGAGAAGAGACTGCGACTCTAGTCTCCTCTTGACGCAGCATGTATTTTCAAATGATCACACTCTAGTCTCCGCGATCTCGCGACTGTTAGACTGAGTCGAGAGGCTCGACTCGACATGTTGTTCGAGCATCGACTTGAGTTGCGTAGTACCGTGCATTTTTTATGAAAGTGAGGTTATGTTTCATGAAAGTTATGTTTTATCATTTCAGATAAGACAATAATAAGAATTAGATAAGACAATATTCATAATAATCTATTTATTTATATATTGATACATAGGTTACAATACGTCATACATAGACGATACATTATCATTATTATTATTATTGATACATAGGTTATATCTCGAATACGTATTCTCTGAGTGTTAATCTTTGGTGAAAACAGAAATTTTAAACTTAACCTCACTTTGGACTATTTATGTGCCAAAATCAAGGAATTGAAGAAGTTTTGGGCAATTGCCTGTTTCTCTTTCCAAATATCGTGTTTGTGACTGTTATAATAAATAAATAAATAAATATCATTCTCAACTATGAATTATTGGGAAAGGAACAACAGGCTTAAAGCCCAAGACCGCTCCTTTCCCAAATTTAGATAGAAATAGTCCAAAAATAGGTTATGTTTACACTTCACGATTTTTGTCCAATTTTGAGTCCAAAATATTTATAAACTTTGAATTTAGAATTTAGGAAAGTTGAAAACCATTATTATATAATTTGTTACATGCTAATTAGTGACGAATTAGATCTCATATTTTTAATAAAGTATGGTTAGAAAATAGAGTAGCATGGAGCTGAAGTAGTGACAATGAGCGAAAAAGTTGAAAAAGTTCGAGAGACTGGAGTATCCTCGACTGGAGTCGTACGATTCGAGTCGAGTTAGTGTGAGTTCAGCCTTAGTATAATTTCATGCCAAGTTTCTAAGTATCTCAAGCTAAAGAGCATAGGCTCTTTAAAAAGTCACCCATCCAACGTGAGTAGCAGTTGTGATGAAGGGTTGTCATTACTTTGAATTTTGAAGGGTTACCAAACAGTTATAAGTTAGAGGCCTAACACTTAAACCTTGAAAATTTCACTTCGAATAAACTGATTCAATTACTTTTTGTGTAGTTGAGAAGTTGATATTGTAGTAATTATTCATATTGAATGAAAAAGGCTAAGAAATTGTCAAAAACCAAAGATTTATTGATACTTGAAAGATTTATTGAAAGACCGGTTTCGGTTATTACACCATTGTCAATCTCTGATAAACTCAGAGATTTATCAGAGGTTTATCAGAGATTGACAATGGTGTAATAACCGAAACCGGTCTTTCTAAGTATCAATAAATCTGTGGTTTTTGACAATTTCTTAGTCTTTTTCATTCAAAATGATTCAATTACAATATTAAAACTGATTTAAGATTTTAGAATTTCAATAAACTGATTCAATTTCAAGAGTCAATTCATATTAATTTTTGCATTTTGTCAAATGTTGTGTTTATGCTTTTTGTGTAGCTCGTTTTCTACAGTTTGTAGATTATTATCATTTCAATTACATTCACTGACCTCTTGTGAAAAGGGGTGCATGAACTTTTTAAGTTCGTAAGTCGGAAATGAAATGAATTCATCTTCCATTTAAACTTCTATCTAAAGGTCAAATTTCCAAGCGACGACTGTACGACTCTAGCCGCGCGACGACTGTTAGTAGTCTTCTACTGTATGTTATTGAAGGGCAATTCATATCGACTTGAGAGGCTGTAGCATGTAATAGCAGTTGATAATAGCAGAGTGGCTACTCTGGTTACTGGACCTTTAAAGCTGGATTCGCACACAACAGTGACAGAGCATAATGAAAATATAATTGCCATGAGTCCTAATTGAACTATTCACACTCAGCCTGGCCAAGTGAGTATGAATAACATACCATAGAGAAAAGATTTTGTTCATGTTCCAAATTTCAAGTCTTTTTTGCTATCTCAAGCCAAAAACTGTCGACTACTATATATTATTACTGTTTTGGCCGTTTGAGAGTGTAAGAACAGGACAGTATGAGAACCTACCAGCGTCACATAGCTTCAAAATAGATTCTAGGTCCATCGACTTGAATTAACAGTGAAATTCAAAACATAAAAGCCCTACACCATGGGATTTCTTCATATGCTATCTTTTCTCTTTGATAATACCATTATAACTTATAGGAATTATATTTTCTCTGTTCATTGTCGTGTGCGAATCCAGCTCAAGGCTCGTAATACTCCAGAATCCAGCTTAATGCTCTCTGAACTCCTCCACAGAATAAGGCATTTGCACAGCAACTAATCCTCTAATTCCACTCTGAAATGTTCACCTGACAATTGCTATATGTGAGGTGACAATAAATTTTACAAATAATACCTGATTTTCTGCTAATTAGAAATGTAACTTTTTCAACTTCAATTTTATTTGTTCTTTGCACAAATTCATGCATACAATCACATAATATATTTGCAAGAATAAAATGATCAATTATACAAAATAACTTGAAGCTCACGAGACTAATGTCATAATGACTTTGTACAGGCATGTCACGCAAACAAGTGGTGATGCAGCTGATGACTAGTGTTGCCAACCCACTATTGGGCATAGTGACAGCGGTGTGCTTCGCCCTGGCCACGGCTGTGCTGTTGGACGCCCTGTGTGCCACCAATGGCTGGTACTCGCGGCAGGCTCTCATTGTGCCGCTCTACATGGCTCCCACGCTGCTTGCCCTCTGTCTGCCGCCGCTGCTGCTCAACAAGTTCAAGTCTGTCAGTTTCCGCACTACTTACCGCACTAGATACATAACCTAGCTACATTTCGCTGTCCTATAAATTAGAATTAGAACCGTTTTGAGCGTAAGCCTTTGGTACTTATCTGGAAGTTGTTTTATGTTGAATGATTTATTGAATAGATTTATGTTAAAATATCTTCCTTCACCCAACTGCTATCCAAGTTCATACTTTACCGTTTTTGGAACTACGAAATTGTTCTTTTTCGTCTACCGATCAGTTATTCCCACGCTACTAAAACGAAATCCATAAATACAACATGTGTTGTTTCATAGCACATCTATAGTGGCATATGTAGTAGCCACTTGAGATGTATTACTACTACACCTGCTCTAGTACATGGGTTTCCCATAATTGAGTAAATTAATTTTCTTTCCTTAAAAATGGCCTCACCTCAATGTATCAAAAACCAAATGATAAAAATATGTCATAATTTTTCGATTTTGTTTTTGCTTCAATACCTGCATAGAAAATAGGATAAGTGAACGAATACAACATTTTTTAACCATTTCTTCAATATTAGCTCTGTAAATAACATTGGTACACCACACCGGGGCCCGGCCGTATGTCTATCACAATTAACCGCTAATAAATGACGAAATAGCATTGTCGCTCACTCCACTTTACTGGCTTTGTTAGATGACGTCATTTGATCACAGTTGAATCAAATAGACGTACCATACGTGCAACAGTGAACTAATAAATCATTTACCAGGTATCATGAGATTAATTTTAAATTATCAGAATCCTTATAAATGACATGAATGCTTACCATTCACCAAATGATGATAATTTAAAGAAAATCTCAATAATATAGAAATGGTGTGAATACTTACTTTTACTTTTTCGTGTCCGGACTTCAAATTTTTCCAGCCCAATACCGGGCAAGGTCGGCAGCTAAATCATTTCCCTCCCAGAGGTCGTCAAATGTGCAGTGGGTTGGCAGTAGGGGGCATTGTAAAAGGTGTCGCATAGTCTGTGTATCTCCGCAGTCGCAAAAAATCTCCTCCGGTTGCTTGTATCCCCATTTAACCAGGTTTTCCTTCACCGGAGCCATGCCAGTTCTTATACGATTAAGGGTTCTCCATGTTACCAGTTCAGATCCAAACCTGTTGCCACATTTTCGTCTGGAGGGTACCATTCTGGTGGTTCTGGTTTAGTACACTTCAAGAAACTACGTCTAGACTTTAGTCGAAAGCTGGGCGGTTCTTCGGTCCCATATAACATGTGTCTATCGTCGAAAGTCTGCTTAAATCTTTCCAGATACTCATGGGTGGCTCTCCGGATGTTAGGGGCGACTACTCCTGCTGCTTTGTAGAGTTGGGTGATGGGAGTCGGCTTCATGCATCCAGTCATGATACGGCAGGTTTCGTTAAGTGCCACGTCTATCTTTTTGGAGTGTGTGGATCGACACCACACCGGGCATGCATATTCTCCAACTGAGAAACTGAGTGCTTTTCCAGATGTCAAGAGAACCCTTGGGCTTGCTCCCCACTTGCTGTTACGCAGTTTTTTGATTATGTTGTTTCTCGCGTTGACTTTTGAAGCAGTGTTTTGGCAGTGTGTTTTATATGTTAGTGATCTGTCGAGGGTGACGCCTAGGTATTTGGGTGAGTCTGTATGTTCTAATTGTTGGCCTTCCCATTGAACATTCAGTTCTCTTCTGGCCTCCTTTGATCGTATGTGGAAGGCACACAGTTGTGTTTTTAATGGATTTGGCTTTAAACTGTTTTGTCTGTAGTATACTGACATGGCAGATAGTATTGCAGTTAGTTTTCCTTCCACTGCTTCAAAAGTCCGACTTTGAACTGCGATGGCCAAGTCGTCAGCATAAAGGAAGTGACGTGCATCAGGAGCTATAGGCTGGTCGTTGGTATATATGTTAAAAAGAAGAGGTGAGAGCACGCTTCCTTGGGCCAGTCCATTAATCTGATTTCTCCATCTGCTTTTGTTCCCATTGAGACTCACATAGAAACGCCTGTTTTGAAGGAGAGACTGAATTGTTCTGACTAGGTGGAAGTCTTGAGTTAGGTTGTATAGTTTTGTCATAAGTAGGTTGTGGTTGACTGTATCATACGCAGCTGTAAGATCTATAAGGGCTACTCCTGTAACAGTACCTTCCTCATATCCAGTCTCAATGTGTTCAGTCAGGTTCAGTATTTGGCTGGTACAGCATTTCCCAGGGCGAAATCCTGCTTGTTGGGGGATCAGCTTTTCCTCAATAAAAGGCCCTATTCGTTGGAATATGATACGCTCATATATTTTATATAGATGACACAAGAGAGATATGGGTCTATAGCTAGTGGCAAGGTCTGGTGATTTTCCTGGCTTCAATAAGGCGATCACTTTTGACTTTCTCCAGATTTTCGGCAAGGCAAAGGTGTTTATGCATGTGTTGAAGAGTTCCAGTAGCCATGTTCTGGTTTTCATTCCAAAGTGATTAATTTGGTCTGTACAGATGTCATCTATGCCTGGGGCTTTTCCATTTTTCATTGTTTTTAGAGCGGAATCCAGTTCTTCCATCATGATGGGTTGTTCAAGTAATTTGTTTTCCGACTCTTCTTTGCGTATTATTTTCCTACGGGTTAGTTTTCCTTTGGTTTTTCCATTTAAGAGTAATTGGTGGGCAATCATGTTTGAGGTAACTCTTCCAGGCAGGTTTATTACACAAGGGTCTCCACTTAGTTTTTTGATGAGATTCCAGGCTATTTTGCTACTATGCGTCATGTCTAGACGTTCTAGTGTTTCAATCCATTTATTCTGTCGGGCCATACTTGTCAAGTGGGTCACTCTTTCACCTAGTTCTATTGTTTCCTCGCCAAAAGGGTCTTCAGAGTACAGTCTCTGGTATTCATCCAGCAGTTCTTTAGCTTCAGGAGACATTCCTGGAATGTATTGTTGTCGGCATCCTCTGGGTATGTTTTTACACGAGATCTTCCTTAGAATCTTAACAAACTGATCGTAGTTTTCTGGGATGGCTGGAAGGTCAGCGACAGCATTATCTAACTCGTGGCTAAACTTGTCCCAATTAGCTTTTTAAAATTAAATCTTCTCCTGAAGGGTATAGTGGGAGTTTTCAAGGCTGAGTATACCTTTATACCGATTGGGCGGTGTTGACTTTTTGGTATATGGTCATATACTGTTTTGACGCATTCGCCAGAAATTCTGGAAGACACCCAGCACAAGTCTGGGTTATATCCACGCCTCCACGCTCGACTGTAGAATGAGCAGGGTAGTTTATGATCGTGGATTATTGTTAGGTTATTTCTTTCTGCCCATTCTTCCGTTTTGTGTCCGTTGTCATCGGTGGTTCTGTAACCCCAGGATGTTGAGTGGCTGTTAAAGTCTCCCACAATGAACTGTACTGTTTGCAAATAAAATTTCTTTTTAAAAACTGAGTTTTAATGAACGTGAACGTGTTTGGCGCCCGAACAGGGACCCTGAAGAGTTTTTCGTGAAAATTGTGCTGTTCATTTAACCGCCAGTTTATATTGATCAATTATCAATCACAAGTGATCGCGGAAAATTCGAAAGTCGGGGTCGCAACTGATATGAACCATCATCGAGACCGTCAAGTGGAAGAGTGACTCATCAACACCAACAACCAACAACCACCATCCTGGGGAAGAAAGGCAAGAAGGATAGCAGACCAGACCATAAACTTCTTATCGACTACCGGCCAAGGTTAAGATCGTACCTGGCTCTGGCTGCAGCTGTATCCAACTCCACAGTTCAAGGTAACACGTCTTCTACATCTACAATCAGTGACAGTGAAGATAACAGTGAAAGCACAATGGATAACCCCCTTATTTCAAGACCAATTGCGAAACATCACCTACACATAATACCTGAATATACAGGAAACCCAATAGAACTACTTAGCTTTCTTGAAGTTGTCGAAAAATTGAAAAATGACTACTGTAATAATCGTATCGCGGAAGCAGCAGACAATCATTGGATTCTCCTTCACTATTGTAAAAACAAATTACATGGACCTGCTAAAGATTTAATCCTCAACAGTACAGTAGATGACCTCTCAAATTTGATTGATGTTTTGAAAAACAACTTTGCTGATAATAGGACAGTAGAACAATTAACTATGGAACTGCTTGCTATGAAATCACACCAAAAAGAACACCCTATTCAATTCATAAATAGACTGCAACAAAAAAGAACCGTGATTATCTCAAGACACAAACTCGATGGACTAACTGGTCCAATTCTTGAAACTATCTCATCTCAGTTGGATAAACAAATTGTAATGATTTTAGTCGAAGGAATCAACCACCAGCTTGGAGCTCACCTACAAACGCTAGGAATCAAAGACCTGAGTGATGCAAGACAGGCTATTATCAATAAGAGTAGTGCTTATTTGAAACATTTAGGATTTACTACTGATGTAGCACAAATGAATCAAACTTTCAGTAAATCTGAAGGAAAACAAAACTCGTCAAATTCCAATCAAAATTCGCATCCGAAAAATTTCCATCAGTTTCAAAACCAAAACAATTCAAATCAAAGAAACTTTTCTCAATCTCAAAATCGTAATTTCAATTTCAATCAGAGAAATTTTTCTCAACCTCAAAATCATTTCAATCAGAGAAATTTCTCTCAGCCTCAAAATAATTTCAACAGAGGACAATCCTTTCAAAGTAGATTTCGTAATGGACAAAGTTTCCAAAATCACAACTTCAATCGTAATCCAAATGCAAACTTCAATAATAACAACCAAAATTTGAATCAAAAATCAAACGATGTGAGCATGAGAACAGTTTCCAACTTTCAAAAGTTTCCAGTTCACAATATTGAATCTTCTGAAAATGAGTTTTCCGAATTTGAAAGCATGAATGCTAGAATGAGTTCTATGGAAAATGCTGTAAGTGACCTTTGCGAGAAAATGAATCATTTTTTAGAAGTAGGCTCGAACAACAATCCAAAAACGTAGTATTAGATTTGAATACGATCTCTCTTGATTTGCCTCATATTCATTACAATGATTCACGAATTTTGATCGATACAGGTAGTAAATATAATTTCATTAAACCTCAAATGGTTTCTCCTCAGACAAAAATAATTGATTGTGATTATAAAATTCGTACACCCGCTGGTGAATCTAATGGAAAAGGTTGTGTAAATATTAATGTTAAGAATATGCTTGGTGTTGATAAAGATGAAAAATTTTATGTGTATGATTTTAGCGATAATTATGATGTTCTTATTGGAAAGCAAACATTGCAAGGGTTGAAAGCAAAAATTGATTTGGAGACCAATTGTCTCATAACGAAAGATTGCACGATACCACTGTTAGGAATGAATCATATTGAAATCAACAAAGGTTGGAATGAATTGAAAATTAAAACTAATGTTTGCACTCCATCAGATAAGCTATGTGTTGTTAGTATTAAGGAATTGCAGTTGTATAATATTGTAACTGATATTGATAGGAATGGTTTTATTGAGATTGAATATTTTTCTGATTGTGACAAAACGTTGAGTATCGAAACAGTTTCTGTAGAAGAATGTGAATTGTACATGGGTGAGATGATCGATAATCCCCTCTCCATTGACGAAATCACTTCTTTATTGAGAACTGAGCATATGAACTCAGAAGAGAAAGAATGCATTATTAGTACTCTTATGAAATATCCCGAAATAATAAAATTCGAAGGTGATATATTAACTGCTACTAACTTGCTCAAGCATAAAATAGTGACTACAGACGAAGAACCTGTTTATTCAAAAAACTACCGCTATCCTATCTCATTTAGGCAGGATATTAGTAATGAAATAAACAAGTTACTCGAACAAAAGATAATAAGACCGTCTAATTCTCCGTACAACTCTCCCTTATGGGTTGTGCCGAAGAAACCTGATGCTTCAGGAAAACGCAAAGTTCGTCTTGTAGTAGATTATCGGAAATTGAACAACAAAACTAAAGATGATAGATTTCCTCTCCCGAATATTGAAGACTTGTTCTCAAAAATCGGTCGAGCAACGTACTTTTCGGCTATTGACCTTGTTTCAGGATTCCATCAAATTGAAATGGAACCCGAATCAATACCAAAAACAGCTTTTAGTACTGAAAATGGTCATTATGAGTTTCTCAGAATGCCATTTGGGTTGAAAAATGGTCCACCTCAATTTCAAAGGACAATGAACTTGATATTTTGTGATTTACCAAATGTTCTTGTATATCTTGATGATATTATTATTTTTAGTGATAGCTTACAAGAGCACATGAAACACCTGAACGTTGTATTCAAACGATTGAAAACTCATCAACTAAAAATACAATTGGACAAGACCGAATTCTTTAAGAAAGAACTTCTATTTCTAGGTCACATAGTTTCGGAAAAAGGCATTCAGCCTAATCCTGAAAAAGTAAAAGCAATAAAAGATTTTCCCGTTCCACAAACTACTAAACAAATAAAACAATTTTTAGGTTTGGCAGGATACTACAGAAAAATGATAAAAGGATTCGCTAAAATAGCTCAACCTTTAACTAACGCATTGAGAAAAACATCCACTATAAACCCAAAAGATCCTAAATTCATTGAAGCTGTCAATTTTCTGAAAGAAGCAATTACTAACGCACCAATATTGCAGTTACCTAAATTGAATGATCCATATTTTTGACAACAGACGCATCCAATGTAAGCTTAGGGGCGGTCCTTAGTCAAATGACTGACAATAAAGATCTCCCAATTTCATTCGCTTCTAGAACACTCAATCCCGCTGAACAAAATCTTTCTACTATTGAAAAAGAAATGTTGGCAATAACTTGGGCAGTGAAACATTTCAGGCCATATTTGTATGGAAGAAAATTCACCCTAAGAACAGATCACAAGCCACTCCAATGGCTTCATTCTCTAAAAGAACCAAATGCTAAATTAATGAGATGGAAATTGTTAATGGAAGAGTATGATTACACCGTAGAATTCATAAAAGGTCGCTCAAATTGTGTTGCTGATTGTCTCTCACGGCCTTTCAATGTAAATATGATGGAAAGTAGTGATGAATTTACAGGTTTTGACGATTCAGAATTATTCCCAGGCTTTCCCGCGGAAAATAATGCGAACAATGCCAACGACAATGTCAATAACAATGATGAGTACGATGACATTGATATCAATGATCTGCTAAGATTCCATAACAATGAAGCTCCTCCGTCGGTAAATGAAAGTATATTGAATGATCTTGATGAACAATTAGGTAACAATTCGATAGTTAATGCAAATATTGATAATATTAATGAAAATTATGTGGAAACTGGCAACGAAAACCTTGTAAATAATACTAATAATGATAATGACAATGACTCACTAATGACACAACATTCTCAAGAAAGTTCAGATGATAGAATAGGTATAATGGACGAAAATAGTATCATAAACACTGAAGCAAACCAAATAGTTATTTCACGAGGTAAAGGAAAACCCCAATTCAAAAAGATCTTTAATAAAAACAGAATAATTTTCAAATACAGAGACGCACGTGACATTGGAAACAACGTAGAAGAAATACGAGAGTATTTGAAACCTGATACTGTGTACGGTATAGTATTTTCAAATAAAAGTCCATTGTTTGAAGCTCTAAAAACAGAAATTCTAAGTTCAATGACTAATGAAATTGTCAAAATAGTTCCCAACATAAAATTCCGAATCTACAAAAGAATAAACGCCGACATAACTGATGTAGATGAACAAACAATGATAATAGCTCGATGTCATGAAGACAAAAACTTCCACAGAGGATGTAGATGAACAAACAATGATAATAGCTCGATGTCATGAAGACAAAAACTTCCACAGAGGAATTAACGAGAATTATAAACAAATACGTAAAAACTACTATTGGCCCGCAATGCACAAAGACGTAACCGAATTTGTAAATAAATGTGAAATCTGTTTGAAAACCAAGTATGAAAGAAACCCAATTAAAACTAAATTCAAAGTAACTCCCACACCTACTAAACCTTTCGAAAAACTTCAGATTGACACTTTCACGTATAATAATATTAAAATCCTCACAATTGTCGATTCGTTTTCTAAAAGACTTTCCGCCTACACATTGAAATCAGCTAACAGTATCGAAATAATAAAAAATCTAAACAACTATCTTTCAGTTTCCCAATTCCAAAATGCATTCAATCCGATAACGGATTAGAATTCAACAATGCACTATACAAACAATTCACTGAAATAAATGGTATTGAAACTTACTTCACCACACCTTATCATCCCCAATCTCAAGGACTAATAGAAAGAACACACTCCACAATTATTGAAATTCTACAAGGACTCGAAATTAAATTCCCAAAATATAGTGTTGAACAAAAACTTCGATTAGCTTTGCGAACCTATAACAATTCGATAAAAGATCAATTCAACTTAAGCCCAAATGAACTAACTTTCGGAATTCAGAATTATTTACCAAATAATCAAGATCAGGATAATCCCGCAGTAATCACTGAAGAACTTGCTAATCAATACTTCAAAGAAATACAAGCGTTGAATGATGCCGTTTACAAGAAAATAATCGAGGAAAAAGAAAAACGAACAGAAAAATGTAACAAAAATAGAGAGGAACCACCTGAAATACCAGATAGGATATTCATCAAAACCCGAAATTTCACAAAAATGTTCCAAGGTATAGCACAGCTACTAAGGAAGGTGATAGGTTTAAATTGAAAAGAAATTTAATCAAAATCCACCCTAACAGAATGAAAAGGCCTCGTAAAAAAGTAAAAGATAATCTAATTGTTGCAGATGAAGGCAATGACCATCCTTCTGTTGTTCCTGATCCCAGCAACGTTGACGTACAGACTGACAGACTTGACAAAGACAGCAGGAATAATTCCGATTAAAATAGGACAATCTATGCTCATTAACGACACATACAAAGTTATCCATTTTACTAACGTGACTGACCTTAAAATACAATCTTTGAAATTACAGACTCATATTAATAATCTGCAAGTCGCTTACATATCCTCTGACATTATTGAATCTTTGAAGAAAATTTCACTCAACCAATATTTTAAATTAGAAATGATTTCTGAAAATAAAAATAAAAAGGTAAAACGTGGACTAATGAACGGATTAGGAAACGCCATATCATGGTTGACAGGACTTATGACTGCTGACGACAAAGAACACCTCGACAAAGTTATTGATAAAATAGAAAATAATGAATTACATCTTGTTAAAAATGAAGAACATAATTTTGAAATGAACCATGAGTTAATTAAGAAATTTAATTTCGATGTTGAGCATATTAATTCAAATAATAAAGCATTAGAAAATATTACTAACGAAACTGCCAATATTGTCGAAAATATGCAAGCTGTTGACTTAATTACTTTGACTATACAATTGTTGGATGATGAAATAAATGATGTTGTTAACTCGTTGATGTATTGCAAAGAAGGGAAACTTCATCCATCAATTTTGAGCTTTGATGATTTTCGTAGATTAATTAATTATAAGAATTATTCATTAGCTAGTAGAGATTCCAGTATTTTATGGGAAATTAGTAATAGCACTTGTATTTTATCGAAATCTGTTATAACTTACATTATCCATTTACCGAAATTAAACGATTCATTTGAAAAATATGACCTTCTGTCCTATCCTGTTGAAATGGAATCAAATGTTTACACCATGAAATTAAAAGAAAAATCGATATCTGTGTCTCAAAACAAAAAGCTATTAATGATAGACCATTTATGAATTATTTCGAAAATTGTAATTGTATTTTAGGATATAAGTTTGATCAAATTAATATCAATAATTGCACTATAAATACTCCCTCATCTTTCCTTATCAATCTGGATATCAATGATAAAATGACAGATGTAAAATTACCGTTTACTTCAGTTACCACATATGCACAAAAATTAAGTCATGTACCAAATAAAATTCATACTAAACTTATCGATTTGAAAGATGTTAGTAAACTTGATGATATTGAACCTAGAGATTTTGATTTTATAAATTTTGAAGATTCTTTCGTCCTTAAGACACGCCACATTGTAATTTTTGTTTTAAGTACATTTATACTTCTTGTAATTTTGATAATCGTTTATTACAAATTTAAGAAGCCAACCAGTGTACTAAATTACCGAATTGATACACAAGTACCAATATCATCAACCCCTACCATAAGCTATATTGTACCACCTAGAAATTAGATCTAAGTTAGTAAACTTTAATTTGTAACTTCATTTTAATTTTTGTAATTTTTGAGTGTCCCAAATTTATTTTTCGGGACGAAAAAAACTTAAGGAGGGAGGAATTATGTAAACTTAAACAATTGATGTGGACAATTGTGCTGTTCTTGGCCATCCTGACCGGGTTTCGGTCGGCCTATCTCATCATGCTCGCTGTCGTCTTCACGGCGTCGGCCAACTGTCTACTGGCCCTCTTCAATTGCCAGCACTCAGGTTGGTCCATCTCATTAATTATATTTATCTCCTCTTTTCTATCAATTAATAAGCTACACCTTTCCTTATTCATAACCCACTCAAATCTTAAATATCCCGTTTGTAACCGCCCCCTAAATACCCCATAATGTCCCCTGAATCTGTACCCTTTTTCTCTCCATCCGGCTGCACCGCGTAATCTGTGGTCTCTGCTGCTACAATTGACTCTCCTTGCGTATTCTGTGGTCACGACCGTTTGATTTCAAACTGTACCCACTCACTGCTCGGTTGAGGAAGGAAACTCAGTTTCCGAAAATTTCCGTTTCTAATGTAAGTTTCTAAGTGTTTTCAATCTATTTATGTCTTGTGTCTCCTGTTTTAATTTATATATATATATATATATATATATATAATATTACCTTATTACATATTATTTTAACCATTTTTCAAACAGTGTTATCAATTTAATTAAAATGTTAGTTATTCTTTTCTCGCATTTTATCATCATTTTGTTTCCCATAGTTACATATTTTAGTGTAGGCCAGCACTAGCTTACAGCAACTATTCCACCCTTTCAAGAAATTGCTTCAGACTCGAACCTCGTAGGACGTAATTTAAAAAAAATCCAATTCATATAAGGAAATTCCGAGTCTCCAAATTTCTAATAAGTGCCATGAAACGTTCTTACCAGTATATCCAGTGCAGGCTGGCTAGCATTCGAAAGGCAATCTGCATTGCCCTAATTTAACCCATTCCTGTAGGGTACTCTCAAGTCATTGGTGTACAATGATCGCCTCTAGACTCTTGAGGTTGAAAACCAACATTCGTCACCCTTTTGTTGTTAACATACCCATTTATATGCTGCAGAGAGCTCACAATCACTTTCAAAATTGACTAGATCATATATTAGAAATATGAACGCTATCTGCCTGATACCATTTTTAAAGCTACATAAACATTAATTCTATTGTAATATATTTTACCTATATATGCTGCTTTCAATTTTAATCGTACGTATCTTATATTCATTGAGTAACTTGATAAGCATGCTTTTTTGCCACATTCTGTATCATAAAATAATGTTTATTCTTCATCAATATATTAAAATAAATTCAATTATAAAATTATATAAATATCAATTACATAATTAATATTGAAAATTCAAATGCACAATTTTGAATTGAACCGTGTTAAGCATATTGAATTATTTTATTTATAATTTTTTTTTCTCATAATAAGAATACTTGAATTTGTTCTATTAAGATAATGTTGGTTTCAGTGCGCAAATGGCTGACAGTGTATCTGTGCAGCAGCATGGTGCCGGGAGTCTACTTTGTGTACATCTATGTGATGGCGATGACTCTGTTTGTGCCCATATCGGGGCGGTCAGGTCCCAATGTCAATCCCGATCTTATAATTGGTGTCATTGCTTCGCTACTCTGCTGCCTGATATTTGGATATCTGGTGAGTGATAATAATTATTATTGGTAGTTCATTCTTATATATCACCGTAATCAATCGGCCATGGGTCGAAGATTTTGCAATTCAATATAATTCCGATTAACATAAATGAAACTTATTTTGTCCTATTGCAACGAATTGCAAGATTATACGTGTACCGAGGTCGCGAGGTCATTTGAATGTCTAGTCCACAGAGCGGTCACATTGGACTATTGATCACTTCAATTCTGTTCCATTATTAATAGTTATAATAATAAAATTTGAACAAGCGTTCCGAGTGAGTTCTTGAGATTTTGGCGTTATTGTGATAGACGATAACTATTGAAAGTTTTGATCAATCGGCTTTAAATTTTGAACTCATATTTTTGGTAAAATTCTACAGATTAAGTTCATTGACCGATAAACAACCCTCAATCTTTTTGAGAATAACAGGATATAATTGAAAATGTAATTTAAAAATTTGGTAAGAATAAATTTCAAATTACATTTGTTTGTAATCAGATGTCAGAATCTTTCATAGAAGTGAATCAAATGTGTATGATAGTATAAAGAATATAATACATATAACTGTGTAATGGGGTTTTCAGACACAAAAATCTGTTAAGATTCTAATTCAATCGTTTCTAAAATTTACAGACTTAGTTTTCAAATTGAATGAACGATCATAATATTTATATTTCATCATGATTTGAATAGTCAACTAAAATGAACCAAGCAGTGTCTTTGATAAATCTCCAGTAGAAATTGAGCTTACAGCTTTCTAAAATTTAATACCGTATCACAGCGAGAATGATGACACAATATCGCTATGGTGGCTCAATTATTTACTTTGTACTGTATAAGATTATTGCTTGAGTAAAATTTCAAATTTCTAAGAGGTTTTGTTTCACTTTCAGAGCCCTCTGATTCTGTTGGTGTGGAAACCATGGAGACTAATTCTGGGAATTTTCGCAGTCTATTTTGTGGCCGTACTGGCAGTTATTGCAACACCTCTAGGTTTCCCCTTCAGTCAACAATTTCCCGAACGAATTCTCATGTTTGTAAGTTGGTTCTTCAATTTTATCAATCTAAAGTAGATTGTTCAAATATGAATGGTTATTTCATAATGTAAGGGGTACTTTTCAATGAGCTCTGTCCAGTCGATCAGTAAAAAGGATATCATTGATCCTCATGTGAGTGTTCACAAAATTGACAGAACGATCAATAGAAAGAAATAAGCAGAGCGGTTTTTTAATTTGAGTTTCAAATACAGTGCATTATTCATGAATAAATATATATAATTGGTAAATAAAATATATTTGAGATGAAATCATTGATTATTATTGATAATAATAGTAAAAATTAATTGATATGAGATCAAATATGCCGGGATAACTTGAACCGCAGCCATCTGCTGTAGAAGGCGGTAGAAAAAGAAACTTGGCAACCAAACTTGAATCAAATCATCAACTCTACATATCCTCTAGACTTTCTATTTTAAATTAGGGTTTGAAGCAGTTTTTGGTCTGAATTGAATGAATTGTCTAATTGAATAAGTGAATAAATATAGTGAATGCAGTCCTGCTATTTCAATTCACTTTGAAAGGAAGATGTTTTCCAACTTGTCATTGTGAATGACTTTCATTTGTGACATTACTGCTTCAATACTTTAGTCTATACTAGATAGAGAAAAATCATTAATTTTTTGCTTTTTTCTCATTTTTATAATTAGGCCTACATAAATATCAGTTTGCTGGTAAAATGAATTTTAGTATTTGTGAAACACCGCCGCCTTAGAGTGACTAACTAATTTTTCATAATATTTATATATTTATATATCAAACAATTTTCATTTACTATATGGATGGATAATTAACGTTTGAGACTCCCGATCACTTATTGTATTTTTTGTTTTGTATTATCCTTAACTCTGAATAAGATTAACTAATATCTTTTGATGCTTACTTATTATAGAGTATCAAGTTTATTTTATTTTAAATTTAATTTAGTTTTATGATTTGAAGTTTTTGAGTTTTCCATTTTTTCCAATTTCCATTAACCCTATACCACCCCATTAATCATCCTTAGTTCATCTAATACCCCATACTCCATTTTAATTCCCAAACTCCCAGTTACATGAAAAAATTTGTTTTCCTTAGTTTATTGTTAAAGTTAGCATTCATTCTATTTATGTATTTTATTATTTGTAGGCACCTGCTGTAAAATCTTTTAGGTTTAGCGGGACCAATTTTGTAATGCTTTTTACTGAATAAAATGATTGATTGATTGAAAGTGACTATAGTGAGTAACTATCACTTTAGTTGACTGACTATAAAGAAACTTCATGTTAATTTTCCAAAAAAGTTAGTACTATTCATGTTAGTTCTATCATACAAGTAGACCTTGTTTCTTGGCAACTATGGCGTCCTACCATTTGCACTGAATTTATAAGTTAAATCTCACTATAGTTCCCTTTATTCTGAGAAATGCCTCCTGAAATCTTATAGTTTTATTTCCACTGTCAAATATATTCGTCGTAGATATACAAGGTGTTTACGAACTCCCCACCAATACTCTAGGGCTAGGGCATTGTTCCTAGGAAAGAAACTTATCTAAATAGCATATTTAAATATTGTCCGGAAGTCTTCAGTTACTCACACAGCGGCCATTTTGGCTTTTTCACTTATTTTTTTCTAAATAATGGTTAAATATACGAAATTGAAACTTTGCACAATCATTTATAACAACTATACAAAGGTACAAAAAAATTATGATAATTTTTCAAATTCATAGAACAAAATGGCGGTCATTTAAAATTTTGTTTCTTGAATAACTCAGAAGCCGTTGGTTTTACAAAACATTACAGGAATAACTTTTTCGCCACACTTGGATGTAATGAGCTGGTTTACGTGCGTCATATGGAGGCCGAAAGTGATTGTTTTCCGACCAGGCCGGTAAAACTTTACGGCCCTAGGGCTGTAAAATGACCTTGAATAACAGCTGATCGTGTCCGATCCCGATCTCACAAAAATCATAGAGAGATAATCTCATAACGACTGTAATAATCTATATAATTATGTATCGTAAATCGCGGTATTATGTCTATAATATATTTTATAAATTACTGTTTAATAATTTAATATTTATTGTGTTTTTGATATCAAACAATGAATACAATGGCTGCATTGTCCATTGTCAGAAAGGTACGTATCGCAAGTATTTAAAAGTGAAGAATCGAATTTGAAATCAAAGTACAATAATTGTATCAATATTTAAAAGTGAGGTAGAGTAATAATTGTTTCTTTTTTATTTTCGAATTCCACTTCTTAATGCAATACAATCAACTATAATAACAAGAAAATACAGCAGAGATCTGAAGTTTAAGGTAAGCCTACTGGTGAAACTCAGCCTTGACTAAAAAATTCCTAGTAATTTTTCCGTAATTCATTATTAAAACTTTTAGATAATTTTTCTTTAATATTGAACCATATAGAGAAAACATTAGGCCCACTCAAGATTGAATCTTCGAATGTTTTCTCTATGATTTCAGAGCAATATTTTGTTGTGAAAATGCCGGCAAACCGGCTTCAAATTAATATGCCGCTATACACTATATTATAGTAGCCTACATACGTTACCTGACTTAATTCAGAGTGAAAATTTTATTGTGAAACAGATAATAATATTAATTTTAATAATATAAGTCATGAGCCAAAGTCTGTTGTACCTTTGACTATAGAAAGAACCTTCTTCTATAGAAAGAACAACCTTCTTTCTATAGCCAAAGGTTGTACGCTTTTTAGGAGTGGAGTAAACTTTTTTTAGAAGTCTAGTTTACAGTATTACGTGTATGCTAAGAGTTATCAGTCAGGCCTCTTCCTTCAACAATACCCAATAGCCGAGAGAGTAAAGGCGTAATACAACTGAACTCAGCTCAGTGAATAACAAACACGATCTAGGTTCGAATCTCGGTCAATGACATTTTTTTTGTCGATGAATTTCGACTTTTATTAGCTATTTTTTATATTAGTTACCATAATTTAAATTTCAATCAATTTTTTAGATATATTTTGAGACAAAACTGTGAAATATGCAATTATATTAATTTTTTCATCACATTATTTCAAAATAGTAATGAAAATTCTATTCATCCATCTATCCATGAGATATTGCACCGGGCGCAAAGCGCGAGCTATAAAAATTCAAACAATTATTCGAAATATTAATAGTATAAAAATATGGTCACTATTGTAAATTATTAATTAGTAATATTGAAATTAATTGACAGTAAAAGTTGTCATAACCAAGATTCAAACTATCAAAATAGGCTGTTTGAATTTTATTAATTTTTCAATTTCTTTTAAATATTGGGAAGTTTTTTTTTGGTGTGGCGAAAAATAGCGTTCGCAACACGGGCAAAAATGTTTTTCCGGCTCTCGAACGCTTCAAGTTCTCGACTTCGTCTCGAACTTGAAAACCGCGATCTCGAGCCGGAAAACGTACATTTTCGACCCTAGGTGCGAAATATACTATTTCTAGTAATTTAATTACCTATCGATTGGTACCTAATTTTATTACGATTGGACAAATATTAACTGAGATAAGGCCGCTTTAGTGATAGGACACTGTTGGGGGTTAATTGCAGTAAATTTAATTACCTATCGATTGGTACCTAATTTTATTACGATTGGACAAATATTAACTGAGATATGGCCGATTTAGTGATAGGACACTGTTGGGGGTTAGTTGCAGTGCATGCCAAGGCATGCTGATGAAGTCGCCTCAATGATGCAAGAATATCTATTTGCATTGCATGCTATTAGTATGCGATTTTAGGTCATTTCAAACAATTAAATAACGTTACATTACTCTCTAAAGGTGGGTCACCAACCACTAAAGCTGCCATATCTCAGTCAATATTAGTCAAATCTAAAAAATCAGGTACCAATCGATAGGTAATCAAATTTACTAAAAAAAGCTATTCTTGTAATTTTTTTGTAAAACCAACGGTTTCTAAGTTATTCAAGAAACAACATCTTGAATGGCCGCCATTTTGTTTCATGAATTTGAAAAATTATCATAATTTTTTTGTACCTTTGTCTAGTTGTAAATGATTGTGCAAAGTATCAATTTCGTATGTTCAACCATTATTTAGAAAAAAATAAGTGAAAAAAGCAAAATGGCCGCTGTATGAGTAACTGAAGACTTCCGTACAATTTAAATATGATATTTAGATATGTTTGTTACCCAGGAACAATGCCCTATAGTATTGGTAGGGAGTTGGTAAACACTCTGTATTATATATTCCTACCATATGCACTGACTTCATGGCGTGAATCTTATAACAGTTTGGTTTGGTTTGTTTGAGCAGCACGTGGAGCGCAACCTGCACAACATATCGTCGCCTGACAGCAGCGAGGGTGGGGGTGGGGGAGTGAGCACCGACTCGGGCCTATGGCTGTACCACATGGACCGCAGAGCACCTCACACCTACTCTGTCTTCCCCTGGTTCAACAACCTCCAGAATGTCGACATCGACTGCGAAAAGTACATCTACTGCGGTATGCCTTTCTACTATTCCAGGAGTGCAAAGACTGATGTGTGAGTAGTTATTTAGCTCATCAATAGTATTAATTGATAATATTCAATTATTTATTTTTGAATCTATCTATTCAATTATTCATTTACCAATCCAATCATCGAATTAATAAATATTTCATCAGGCAAATTAATACACATTGATCATTGACATCGACTACAAAAAGTATATCTATTGCTGCATGTATTTCTAATATTCTAGGAGTGCTAAGACTGATGTGTGAGTAGCTATTTTGTTTATCAATAATGTTGGTGATATGAATGATGATATTCAATAAATTATTTATTCATACACCTATGTATTCTATTATTTCTTCATTTATTCATTAATCCAATATCTAGTAAATAAATATTGTATTTGGCTAATGAATACACGTATCTATGAGAAAGAAGATCTAAATATAATAAATATAGTATTCAAAGTATCCAAGTATAATAAACCGTGGAAGAAATTTATTAGTAAGTTATTCAATAAGGCAAACAAATACAGTTTGCTGATATGTTGAAAACTATCTTTATTAAATTGAGGAAGTAACATAGTAACAAATAATAATACTGGTGATTGCCCAACACTTCTGATGTATTTTGCCACAATAAATTGATAAGTTTGTCGACTTATTTTTTGCTTAATGTGATGTTCACATTAACTTCCTGTTCAATGATTAAGTTGTGTGATGAATTTACCTTTAGTTATAGGTGAGTTCCGAATCACCGAAAGGTAGTTTTGAAAAAACAATTTTGATCCATTACGGTCAAAAAATGTTTTGTGAGATGGAGACGTTTAACATAATTTCAAAATAATATAATCCATCACCTGTATGCGTGCTATTGCACACATGCATTATATAGCGTGTGCTATTGTAATTATTATCGGTTTATTAATCTTGTAATTGATCAAGTATCTTGAGTAATTTTTGTTTTAAAACGTTCTGTTCTTTAGAAACCCAGGGTCTTGGATTCCTGTACCGCCTCCCAAATTTGAGAACGATACTCTGATAAAAGTGACAGCAATCGAAAATGTTGAGCATGATTTGAAGCGTTACACATTCTCGGTTCACGGTAAGGAATTTCATCTTTAAACATTCACAACTTCTCTGCGAAATGGGTGTAGTTTGAAAGAAATAGTGGAATAGCATAATAATCTATATAATTATGAGGCTTCTATTTATACTGTTATGCTTTTATATTCATACACATATATTTATTATATATCGATTTAGAATGCCTAAATCTTGAGTAGTAGGCTCACCAAGCGTATTATAAAGTTTAATTATCTCAACTGTCATCTAGTTCTTCATTCATACAGATATTGGAATTATGTCATAAAAAATCATACATTTGTGAATACATTAGTTGTCAATTACGCTAAACTGATAACAATATCCCAGTTGATTCCAATTATTAATTAATTCAATTATTAAGAATTTTTCATTTGTTTGTTTATCTATTCATGTTCGAAATATCACAATATCTGTTAGTATGCCTATTGCTATTAGATATTGGATGTAATCATAGTATTATAAAAGTAATATATTTATATTTAAAATGAATCAACTAATAACCTTTTATTTATCTTTCATTCATACGACGTGTATCATTTCAATTCTCATTGTCATGCATATTTTATAGATAAATCTCTTGAATTTATTATTATTTTGGCAGGTCCAAACCAGATGCGAATCTTTTTAAGTCCGAAGCAGGATGTGAATCTGGTTAGCTGGGACTTTGCAAGTCCCCCCGAGCCCGGACCGAAGTGGGGCGATCGACTCACCTATATGATAAGCCACACCACCGGTCTCCCCTCCCCCGCCTGGAATTTCAGCATTGATTTGAGGGACAACCGACCGGTAAGTGTTCTTACCGAACTGTCAACACTCCTTAATAATAAAAATAAATAGATAAATATCTAATATAGATAAATACTAATAAAAATATTATTATATACTAATAAATATATTATTATATAATATTTTATGGATTATTCTATCATATTTATAATAGTTAGATAATAATAACAATACTTCCCATCCAATCAATGACACCCTGATAGTGTGACGTGACTCTCACTTTATTTATACAATATCATAATTTCCACTGAGTCTAACAAGACCCATGGTAGTACAAAACAAAATAGCACTGTAAATGGAGAAACTATAAATAAATGTAAAACTATAATATATGATAGATGTAAAGAAGAGTGGATGGTGGAGGGAGTGGAACTATTTATTTCATCAATGTGGGGAAGAGTGGGTGGATCCGATAGTTGGATCGAATTTGTGGGGTGTGAAATGCAACAAATTATTTTTTTAGATGTGATTTTTTTTCTTTTTTTTAAATATTTTAGAGCAGTGATTATTAGAAACTTTTCATAAAGACCAATATGTTGTTACAATTGTTTGGCAGATGATCCATGAAACTTAGTAGAGAATTTTATCATGTTGTGACCGTTTTGAGTGTTGAAACCAATAAGAATCAAATTATGATGACTATAGTTGTACCTATTATTTTAGGTAGAAATACAGATTAGCAGCGATAGTAGAATACCGTACGAAAATATTCAAGAAGGCTGGTTTATTTATTATTTCATTTGTCACTTTTGTTTATCGCAGGTTCCATTGTTATCTGTTAAGGAAAATGTTTACTAGTAGGTTACTTCACTAAGATTAGAGTAGGAAGCGAAAGGAGTTTAGCTATCAACTCTGGCTGACGGCTTCGGCTATGCCTATAGCATTTTTGAAATTTTATCAATATGTTTAGAATATAAATGAATGGAATGTTTTCTGTATAAATCTGTTTATTCGATTTGTATATTGTGTTGGGCAAAAATTAATTCTTTATCTATCTATCCATGATAGATGTAATACAGTAAAAATGTGGATTACTCTAAAAACAAGATAGAAAGATAAACATAGAGAAAATAAAAGAAGAAAAAAGTCTTGTAGTTTGTGAACCTTATGCAAAGCGTATTATGTACATTTCTTAAGTATGTAATTAGAAAGAAGAAATACAACTCCTCCTCGCTTCCAGCCAGAAGCAAGAGCTAGTTGTCGGTGCTCTCTCTTTCGGAATAGTGATAAGGATGGAGAAAGGATAATATCAAGTGGCAGAGCATTCCATTCACGAGAACCCATAACACAGTATGAAGCTCCGAAAATTGCCGTCCGGTGTTGTGGTAACTGAAGAAAGAAGCGGTGAGACCGAGTATCCCTTTGATGAACCTCTGTGAAAAGTACAAGTCTTTCTCTCAAATAATTCCGGACTAGTTCCTCCCACAATCAGTTTGTAGGTTTGGCATAGTATAAAATACAATCGACTCTGTTCCAATTTTAGCCAATCAAGTTACAGGGGTAAACTGTACAGGGTTGTTACGTGGTCATTCCATCGAGTATCAAAAATAAATCGCAGACCATAGTTTAATGCCCTTTGAAGCCTGCCATTGAGCACTCCTGAAACACCATTGTACACCATCGAACAATAATCGAAATGGGGAAGAATAAGCGCCTGAACCAGAGTCCTCCTCACTCCCACCGGCAAAAATCTCCTCAACCTTTTTATTTGATGCATCTCTGCAAACACTTTTCTCACAACAGAATTAACATGAACCTCCCAAGTGAGTGCGTTGTCAATCAGCATGCCAAACAGGTTGATCCTATCTCATTTATGAGTTCCACTCCGGTTACAGAAGGTGAACCAATTGCCTCTTGTCTAATTCGTCTTTGTGAACCAATAACAGTGCATTTCTTATTTCGTATATTCAAAGATAGGCAATGCGATCGGGCCCACATAGAGAGTGAAGACACATCCAGGTTCATCCGCGTGACAGCCTCTACACAATCACCCGGATTGAAGTGCTTATAAAACACTAGATCTTCAGTAAACAGATGAAATGAGGAATGAGCAATGATCTCAGTTATGTTATTTATGTAGATGGAGAAAAGGAGAGGTCCAAGTACTGATCCCTGAGGTTCTCCAGCTGAAACAGGCATTCAGTCCACCTCAGTTACACCAGGAACCATGACAGCCTGGAACCGACCTTTCAAATATGAAGAGAACCATGAAAGTGTTAGTAGTGAAAGATGACAATGATTTTTTAATTTATGAATAAGAGTCGAATGAGAGATATTATCAAATGCCTTGCTGAAATCAAAAGAAACCATTGCTGTCAGCATACCTCGATCCATTGCAGATCTTACATCGTCGGTAACCTTCAGGATTGCAGTGGCGGTGCTGAAATTGGCTCTGAATCCTGACTGGAACTTATGAAAATAGTTAATTGAGCTGAGATGAGCTGTTAACTGCCCATGAACAATTCTCTTATAAAGCTTTGGAAATGGAACAGAGTATGTTAATAGGTCGGAAGTCTGACAGATTGGAAGGATTAGATATCTTTGGGATTGATCTTATAATAGCATGCTTCCACAAATTCGGGAAAATACCCATTTGAAGAGAAAAAGATTAAATATATGCGTAATTGATGGTAGAAGAACTGGCATTATTTTTTTATAAAATTAGATTCCATTTTCATGAAACCTTGTATCATTATTCTTTTCAAGGAGTGCTTTCAAATGAATTCGAGCAGAAAAAGAATTTCATTTTTTCTTACGGAAGGTTATTAAATCGACGGAAAATTCAGCAGAGAAGACGAACCATTTGAAACACAGATGTTACTATCGTTTTTCCTGCCGTTTGATTGAGGCCTATCAAAACAATGCTATTTTTCAACATTCAATATTTTTGTGAACCGTTTTGAGTGTAAAGAAATGTCGACAGGGTACGACATGGACCCTAGTTTTCATTGATTCAAATGACACTGGAACGTAAATACTGGTTCTTAAGATTTAAATAGCTCGAAATACAAGCTTCAATTGCTCTGATGTGGACTGTATTTGTATAAAACGAATCAAATCTTTGAGTTGAATTGAGTCCTATCCATTCAGAAAAACTACATACATAGAACATAGAAAATCAGAAAAGGTACTCACCAAATCCCAAATCCAATATGACGTAAATCGAATTGTTTGCCTATTTATTTGAAGTGAAAGGTGACATTTTCTGAATTTTCTGAAAGTTGGATAGGATAGATGAGAGGAAGAGATAGGTAAAGTTATGCAAATCAATTTATCCGAAAATGCGATTGTTAAAGTTGGTTCCTTGCTGTCTCCCGGTTCTAAGATGGAGTTTACTGTCTGGATATTAAACAACGAATATAAATATGTGGGCCGAATTTCCTATAATATTAAACGACACGAATAGGAGTTACTAAATTGATCCGAAATACCCAATTATAGAAGGGATGCCGCTAAACGAGGATAGAGTAATCTATAGTGAGGTCCACGTTATAATGGCAGTGTACGATTGACAATACTGTTGCTGTCCTTTTCTATCATACATCAAAACAGATAGCGCTATCTCTCTCTCGCTTTGCAATGTTGTCCGTTTGCCAGAATATTTTATTTCTACTTTTGACAGTGACTGTACAAAAGTAAAACAATTCTCAGCCGCCATTTTTTTCTTCTTTCTATCAAAATACTTTAGTACACAAGTCGTATAATTGATTTAAAATGTATTTTTGGAACAATGAAATAATTTTTAGACATTACCGTATGAGAAACACAAATTAAAATACCTGAAATGACATTTTAAAAGTTGATAACTAACTATCCTAGACTTCATCCATGCTTCAGTTAGCCTACACATATAGGTTAGACCTACTCGTACCGGTATAAATAATATAGAAAGGTTATTTCAGAATGATTTCCATTTAAATTACTTATTTTAAATAGGATTTCTATTTTTCTATTATTTTTAAAAGAAATTGGAATAGAATACCTACCAAATAACTTAATTTCTGTTGTTTTGAAAGTCAGATTGGTGTATCACAGCTTTTTAAATTAGCCGCCATTTCAGGTTTGTATAAAAATAAAAATCTGATCTCAGTTATGAGAGCGAATTTTTTAATCAAATTATGAAAAATATATTGTCTTGATCAATTTGACATAAATTGATTATTTTATCAAGGAAATGATAATTATTTTTAGATCAAATTTAATGGGATGAATTGAGTAACAGCTGTGTACACTCAGTGGCAAAATGGAGAGACTTGGCAACGTTTTTCTCCTATCTTTCTTTACTGCCATTATAACGTGGACCTCACTATATCTACAACTCACCGAACAGAGCAGTCTCTGCCCTCTGTTGGCGAAACAAAAACTACTTCGCCAAAACCGGAACAAACAGACACCCACTGGTCATCTCATCTGCAATAGAACAGACAACATTCGTTCTTGTCTATTTAAGATTCAAGTGAGCTGATTTGAAATCATCTTTGTATAACCTCAAAACCTCATTCTTTTGCAAGAATCGAGTTTGTTGTATTGTAATATAGCATCTGTATATTTTATCATTGATTGTTATGAGGGATTGGATTTGAAGAGCCTTTGAATGAATATTGTAATATTTTAGCTCTTAATTTGTATGTATGAGTTTTCCAAATTGAAATCTCCCCCACTGGGGAAGGCCTATTTTTACTGCCAAAATTCCCATTAATGTGTGAGCACTGCCATAGGAACCAATGGCATTATTTTCATACCCGACTGCCGACTGGGGAAGCATTCTAGCACTATTTCATGGTAAAGTACCCCTTTACAGTCAATTATTTCTATACAGAACTCCTTAATTTCATAGAATACGTCTGTATACTCCACATCTGTAAACATAAAAAATGTATACTCTACAACTGTATACATAAAAAGTGTACACTCTACAACTGTATACATCAACTGAAAAAAAGTAATTTTCTAAAAACTTTTTTCAGGCCGGTGCAAAGCAGGAAGTGATAGATGTGGCAATTTCAGGCCACTACGTGGACAGCAGTGAACAGCAGAAGAAGGACTTGCTCCGTTACACCAAGTACGCACCGGAATGGGCCCACTTCACCGCATGGGCTGTGCAGTATCGGGCTTATGTCTTCTAGAAACAGACGTTTTCAAGAAGAGGACTTGCTTTGATGCACTTCTGAATACCAACCTTGGATTTCCAAAGTTGTCGAATTTGCTCATTCTGTATTGTTCTACTTATGATGTATGTATTATTTTGCTCATTATTATGACTGCTGTGATGCTGTTGAAGTTGATAAGGTTTTCAAGTTTCAGATTTATTATTTGGAAAACTTTACTGGTGAAATTTTTCAAATGGTTTTGATTTGGATAGGCTAATATCAAGTTACCAAAAATTAATAATAGATTCATAAGGAAAATAATTTTATGAGCACAGAAAGTTAAAAACTTTGAAATGTGAAATATTTAAGATTTTCATTATTGGTAGCAAATTAATTCCCTATTTTTAAAGGATAAATTCTTAAAAGTTCATCAAGTGAAATTCTAAATTCACCACATCATATATTTTTGAAGAATAACTTAATTTGGGTTATTTTTTGAAAAAGCCAATAAAAATTCATAAAAATTGATATTTTTGAGAAATGTACTTTCTCACTTTATTGCAATATTTTGAATGATGTATCCTCGAAATTTCTTGAATTTATTTGCTACAAATCGTTGAATGATCTATTTTGAATAGAAATTTATTTTATTTTGGTAACATGATAATATCCAAATCGAAAAACTTGTAAAATACCACCTGTAAAATGTTTTCTAAAACGTCTTGCACAGCCTCAAAATGTATAGTATTTTTAATTCTCAATTTTGCTCATTCTTGTAACTCATGTAAGGTTTCTAACATTTAGAAAGTGTAATAATTATTCATTTTCAAGTGGCTGCTCAATTAGGTAATAATTTGTATTATCTAACTAATCAAGCGAAATCTTTTCATCTTGTTCATTGTTTATCTCTTCATTCATATAATGTTCAAGCATTATCTATCATTTGAATGATAGGGAGAAAATACAGTTGAACCCTTATTCCTCTATCAAATTCAGATTAAAACAGTGAAAACTCTTCTTATGGCTTTAGCATTATTTATAATAGTTTTAGCTCAGCTCATCTCAATAATATGTGTGTCGTTTTTCATTCATTCCACTCATTAAATTCAAGTCAGATGTAAATTTGGCTTCCACGTATGTAATAAGTATTATTGTCATAATTTCTCATTAAACGTAAAAGTCCAAGTTGGTATTGTTTTTAAAATATTCAATTCACAATCTTTCCATGTATACTATATTTATTAAAATTATCATTTGAATGAGTTGTGTCAAATTCCAATATTATAAATAAATGATATATTGTTACCTGCGGTCCTTGAAGATATGATTTTTGTATTAAACTGTATAAATTGAACAGTTCGATTTTTTGAAAGTAATTAATAGTTGAATTTCTGGTATTACCAGTTGAGCATGAAACGACTGACGAGGGAAAGAAAGACATGGAAAAGATGTGGTATGTGTTAGGCTACCTCTACATGGAAAACTGTTCAAAAAATGCAAAAAATTACAAGTGCGGGAATTGTTTCCTCACAACTAAAAGGTACTCTATTTTGAAGCACCACAACAGAATTCACTTGGGTGAGAAACCTTTCTCAAGCAGATGTTGTGGATACAAAAGTGCAACTATTTTTTCCACACACACGATTCGCGCTGTGTGGATTTGTGAGGTTGGTTGCTACAGTGATGATGTACCCCCGACCCACTAAACCCAAACCCATCCTTCGTCAACAGGCAGGGAACCGGACCCTAAGCATTAGCATTCTCAGTTCCCTCTCTGGAAACAGATCTTCAGCAGTTCTGCACATTACACTTCTGCCGTGATAGATAGATATCTTTCTTGATACATGAAACATGATACATGATAGATGCATAATATGACGTCGAAAGATTATAACACATACATAAAATACATAATAGAGTTTAAGTTATTATGCCTATATGGTTTCAATGGTTGTAGAGCATTGCAGGTCTATGCTGGAGTCAGGCAGCTGAAAAAACTCTTTAACAGTATAAAAGGGGTTTAAGCAGAGACACGTAGTTAGGGATAATTCCAACACATCCTTCCTGATCACCTTTGGCCCTGACTCTATGTAGTATTCTTCTGCGTGTTTGGCATTCTCGTCTTAGGGTGGCATTCCCTCCCAAGTGTAACAATTTCTCCAGTCCATGAATATGCATGATGTTTGTCCTGCATGCTGGCCATTGTTGCTTCCATTAGTAATGTTGTGAGGTCTTCTGGGCTAAATTCGTTGCAATTTTGGCAGATCTCATTGTGCATCTTGGGAATGCTCACATACCTGAGTATTCCCTCATGATCCTTGGATGATCATGACTTCATGGTTTGTTGTTGGCCTTACTCTTCAAAGCTAAAAGCCATCATATTGTAGTCACTGGTTGCCTCATTTTCCAATACCACCCATTCTGTGAGCTTTCTTGCCAGGCCTTGTGTTACTAAAGTGACATCAAGCAAACTGATGCTGCAAGTCGCCTTTTCAAATGTAGAACTGTCTCCCTTGTTGAAGCAGACAAGGTCTAATGGAGCAAAAACTTCAGCCAAGTATGCTCCTCTGGCATCCTCATATGCTGAGCCCCAATCTGGGCTTCTTATTTTGAAGTATCAGCTACAATATTTTTTTGTGGAAATTTCGAGTAATTAATTCAACATCACTACATCTTCAAATACTTGTTGCCTCACATTTGGTAAGTACTGTGAATTGCTATATCTTTCAGATCCATCAGAATATATTTCTTACTCCTCTTTGCTTCCATACTTCTAGAGACTGCTTGAGAAAAAATAGAAGACATATTTCACTATTGTGGAATTTGCGAATTCAAATTTGATGGAAAATATACTGACCACAAGAAACACCAACAGGAAAAGAATGACCATGTAAAAGAACAGAGTCAGGTGCTTTTCAAATGTTCGTTTTGTTTTTATTCCTTTTAGCGCCTCTGTATACTCTGATGATTCACATGAAGGGACACAGTACAGTAGGTAGGGTAAACCAGCCCACGTTGGGAAACTTCAAGTTGTGGAAAATTAGTGAGTGTTAGTTTGGCAACAACTGCGATGTTTTATCAGCTGTTTAGCCTCAATTATTACAGACATAATAATTTCAGATGTAGCACCAGTCATTATTAAGAAAAATTAAAAACATGTTTTTGTAACCTCAAAGTTTTTTTTTGATAAGAGGAATTTTAATTTTTACTTTATACATTTTACCATTTAAGGTAAGTCTCACAGCTAATATGCATTCTGTATTATTTTATGAATAATTTGAAATATAGAACATTATTGTACTCTTATTTTTAATCCAGTTATTCTGTCTAAAAAAAAGCCATGACCATCTGCCCACCTTGGGACACTGCAATCATGATATATGCTCATATTATAACGATGAGCATTGCTTCTGAATCGTATTTTACTCAATGTACGCTACATATCAATGAAATAAATTATAAAGAAATATGATATATGATTATAGCCTGTAATGTAGCTTCAGAGGAAGCCATCTCAAACACACTTTGTGCAAATGACTTTTGGTCATAGTTTTTACTAGAACAAATTTCAAATAATGTAAGGTATTATATCAATAATAATAAAATGTTATAAATTAACAAAAATAATGAATTGCTTATTTTTAATTCACTATCCCAACGTGGGCAAGGGATATCCCATCTTGGGCCAATCTTAAGCCCAGATCTTAATCCCCAAAAAATTGTTTTTGCAATAGAAAAATCAATTGACGATCAATGCAGTTGCCATCCTCAAGGATGAAAGTGTAAGCAAATACAATAAATATAGAATTAAAAAATTTAGATTTTTTTTAATTTTTGTCCAAGTTATAGCTGTTTGAATTTTGGTGTCCCAACGTGGGCTGGCTTACCCAACCTAGTTCGGTAGTTTAGTATTTGCATATTACCATAGAGAAAGGATAAGCGTAAGTTTGCTTGTCTATTTGTTTGTCTCTGATATTTCCGAATTGTTATGAGTATTATTTATCACTTATATCTGTGATGCTGAATGAGTTTCAAAAGCAGAATAATTAATTGTTTGTTTTCCAGATATCTGCGCCTTTTGTAATACCTGAGTATTATTTATTTTCTAACAAGTGTCGCTAATAAAGTTTATGAAAGCAAAAAGTATTGCCTTTATTCTTTAAGTATCTACTTAGCATACTGCAGTTCAAATATACTAAGGTCATCTAAGGTGTTTTCACACCAGGCCAAACACGACGAGACACCACACACTTGGTCAAAAAATACCAATTTAGATAAGCTATTGCTTTGGTTCAGGCACAATAGAATACAGCTCAATCTTACAAAAACAAAATATATATTGTTCACATTAACAACACCATGGACACTGCCTTCTGCACTGAAGTTTCATGGTGCCTGTGATCGGAATGACTGTGACTGTGAGGTCGTTGGTCAGACCAATGCCATTAAATATTTAGGTGTGATTGTTGATGAAAAGCTTAACTGGTCTCAGCATATATCTATCATAAAAAAACTATCTGTTACTCGTCCTGCGAAAATTCTATTTCTTGAATAAATTTCTCCCTTTAAATGTTCTTAGGCAGTTATATTTTGCATTTGTTGATCCAAAAATAAGTTATGGTATTAATTGTTGGGGCTCCACCTATATTTGTCACTTGAAGCCATTGATAACGGTGCAGAAATCGATAGTCCGTGTTATAAATAGAAAGGGTAGATATGAACATTCTTTTCCTCTATTTCAGTGCCTTGGATGTTTGCCTCTTAGATATATGTATGTGTTTAAGGTCCTGTATATGTTCTTTGTAATGTCTGGAAACGGTGGTCATACGTTGCTCAGGGATGTTCCCAGCTATCAAACTAGGAGAGTGACAGCTGATTTACTGAGACTTCCCAAATCGTATACCACTTGTTTCCAGAAATCGTTTGTATTCTTGGCCCCAAGTTTTCAAAAATAAAACCAATGAAGAATACCATTTTATCGTAAAACTATAGAAAAATTCACAAAGAGCTAGTCGGTCATACAGCTGTTGCAGCTGCTCTATTATAGCTCAATTTTCTCGTGATTGACAAAAATGAAGAAAACTTCAAAACAAAGTGACTTTTTCTCTCTTCGTTTAACCCGATATATTTATCTCCATCCATATTCCCAAATCCCGTGTTTTAAAATTTATCAATGAAATCATTGAAATTTATCAATGATATGTCAACCACTTTTACTTGTGAGATTCATTTCAAATTTTTAGCCTTGACTGCATTACATCAAATTTTCAGTGAATATTTCATATATTTTATATATTTATAACCTTTTTCCATCCTGATGAAGATGATGATAAACAATCAGAATATTTATTAATTATCATATTTATTCGATAAAGATTATAAATATTATACGTATTCAAAAAAGATAAATTATGCTAATGCCCAAAAATTCTCCTATTCCTTATTTTGTCTCAGTAGTCCAAATTCTATGTCCATATTAATTCTCACGCCAATAATTTAACTTGAAATACCAAATCAGAATAATTCTTTTGATTCATTAATTATTTATTATCGGGGCACCGAGCTTCGCTCGTTACTTATTTATTGACTTTTGATAAACCGAACACAATTCTCTAAAATGATTGGGGAAGTACTAACAGGCACAGCCC
Organism: Nilaparvata lugens; assembly: GCF_014356525.2. Taxonomy (NCBI): domain Eukaryota; kingdom Metazoa; phylum Arthropoda; class Insecta; order Hemiptera; family Delphacidae; genus Nilaparvata; species Nilaparvata lugens. The sequence goes on along the minus strand of NC_052505.1, from coordinate 27,874,833 downwards.
AAAACGTTTTCTTTCCCGGATTTTGATTTATTCACTATAAATAGTCCAGAAAGTAGGTTATGTTCCATACACTTCAATTCAGGTTCAATTTTCTGTTCAAACATTTGAAAACAAAAAATTGATAATTTAGATTAGGCCTATATACAAACCAAATTGAATAACAGAATAATACCTACTCACTAATCACTTGAAATCGTCAAATAATGATCAACTTTGAAAATTATGATATATTATAGTTTAGGAGGATTATCATGTCATGTCAACAAATCAGATTATGTTGATCAAATCGATTAAATTGTTTAGCTAGATAAAATTTCTCGCTGATTGATTATGATTACACAGCTGGAAATAATTTTGTCTCTCTCCCATTCAGGCACACGCATCTTCTGTTATCGAGAGACGACAAAATTATCATCTGTTTTCCATGGATGAATTATCCTTTTAATGTCGTTCAGCGAGTTTTCCAAAGAATGAGACCTAGTGCAATCGAATCTTTATATCATAAACCTACTATGTTCCAAATTTCGTAAAAATCGTTAGAGCCGTTTTCGAGATCCGTAAAACATAAATAAAAAGATATAAAAATAGCCAGATATAAAAATAACCAGATTTAAAAATAACCAGTTATATAAATACAGAAATTGCTCGCTTAATATAATAGGATTAGATGCATGCCGAGGTGAATTAGGCCTACTTCAGCTGCATATTATTTAGCGGTGACACACTGACATTGCATGTGTGTGGGCCTAGGCTATTGCATACTAATAACATCGTTGCTACCCATTCAATCAATAATGACAGTCCCAAGTGAATGTCACTGAGTGCAACGCAAACCTATCTAAGTATACAGGAAAAATATAATTAGAGTAGGTACTCTCAATTTTTATGTGATTTTCTGTGGAAAATCCACACTCGTATACTTTTCTAGTCAACTTTTATGTGTTCTAATGGAAACATGGTAAGAAGAGGAAGAAGAAGAAGAAGAAAGAAGAAGAAGAAGAGAAGAAGAAGAAGAAGAAGAAAGAAGAAGAAGAAGAAGAAGAGAAGAAGAAGATGAAGAAAAAAAGAAGAAGATGAAGAAGAAGAAAAATAAAAAGAAGAAGGAGTAAAGTAGAAGTAGAAGAAGAACAGCAACAAGAATAAGAAAATAAAAATAAGAAATATAGTAGGAGAAAAAGTAGGTACTAAAAGGGATGCTTATGATGCAGAGGTAAGGTACTTGAGTGAGTAGGATGCAAGCCGTACTTATGCATGCACTATAATTTATATATAGTACATAGACATAGACATGAGAGTTGAATACATATAACAACATTGAAGGTGCATTGGATGATTAAAATGATATAGATATATACAAACACGATGCAAGGCTGGCTTCTATTTATGTGATGCTTTGAGATAATGTGGATATAAAAGTAAAATAAATCCGGAATGCACTAAAAGGAGCCCAGATTCCACTGTGCACCTTTATTGATTGCTACCCTACTCTAGTACCGTACAATCTTCAAGCTGCGTCATAAACTTTTCTAATCTGGTACAGTGCACGATTCACTTGAATCTGTCAGCGTTGGTTGGATGGGAAGCGTTGGTGTTATTCAAAGGAAATGTTGACTGTTTGAAGCAAATTCACTATAGATCTGTTCGAATCTTGAAGCTCTTACTTACTAACTTTATGAGCAGGAAATAATTGCACAAATATACTGAGGGTTTCATAATGAATGACAAAATTTAAATGACATTTATTTACTTGAAATGTATGAATATTTAAGGCTACTTTTTTTTCATAAAATAGAATTATAGTACCCATTTTTTGAGATATTAATAAAATAATAGATTATAAATACAAATTATAATAACTAGTTTCAGTGTTCCACACCATCTTCAGGTTTTAAAAAATAGATTTCAAATAAAAATTTCACTAGTCTTATTAGTGAATTATTAGTCTTATTTGAAATTTATTTTTTAAAACCTGAAGATGGTGTGGAACACTGAAACTATTTATTATAATATGTATTTTTAATCTATTATTTTATTAATTTGAAAAAATGGGTACTATAATTCTATTTGAAATGGAAACTGGTATGTGGCAATATTAGCATAACCTTGGGGAAGGGGAAGCAAGGAGAGATACTATAATGAAATTTTATAGAATAATGGCTGCTCCTGTCCTCCTCTATGGAAAACACTTGAGAGTAGAATGAAAGCAGATGCGATTTCTTCGTAGAACTAAGGGCTGCGATCGGAGAGATCATTTTAGAAATGAAGATATCCGATCAGAGCTGGGAATATTATTTTTGGGAATTTTTTGAATGAAAAAGTTACAGAATATCGAATGGAAGGAGCATATTTTTTACTTTCCTTGCCCTACTACCATAGGTAAGGAAAGTATTGCTTTCCAAAAAATTAAGGTACCCCAATTCCAAGTTTTCTATACGTTTCAAGGTCCCCTGAGTCCAAAAACATGATTTTTGGGTGTTGGTCTATGTGTGTGTGTATGTGTGTATGTCTGTGAACACGATAACTCTATTCCTAATCAACTGATTGACTTGAAATTTTAAACTTGAGGTCCTTATACCATGAGGACCCGACAATAAGAAATTCAATAAAATTCAATTCAAGATGGCGGAAAAAATGGCGGATAATTACTAAAAAACCATGTTTCTCACGGTTTTCTCGAAAACGGCTCCAACGATTTTCTTCGAATTTATACCATGGATAGCTTTATTCATAGATAGATTTATTCATGAACCCTATCAACTGACATGAGTCTCATTTCTGGGAAAATTGCAGGAGCTCCGTAATATTCTTGAGAAAAATGGCGGATAATTACCAAAAAAAACATGTTTTCTCGAAAACGGCTCTAACGATTTTCTTTAAATTCATACCATGGATAGCTATTTATAAGCCCTATCAACTGACATGAGTCTCATTTTTTGGAAAATTGCAGGAGCTCCGTAATATTCTTGAGAAAAATGGTGGATTGTTACTAAAAAACCATGTTTCTCACGATTTTCTCAAAAATGACTTGACCTATTTATTTCAAATTCATACCCTGCATAGTTATTTATCACCTGTATCAACTGGCATGAGTCTATTTCCTGGGAAACTAATGGGGTCCACCCCATGCTTGAGAAATGGACTTTGTAAACTGACATGAGTCTTTTGTCCTTCTCGTGCATGAGGTAGGGAGGTAGAGCAGTTTATAAAAAGAACACATAGTCGAGATATTTCATCTGTAGAACAGCTGTTTTGACGACTTTTAAAAAAATCATCGAATTTCACAATTTACACAAAGGAAAAAGTACTCTGAAAACAATTATATACACACTTATAGAGTAGTCTGATCGTAGTTTCAAATATGTTGCCGCCAATCGTCATTATGTTAATCCCCTAAATTATTTTCGTTTAAGAATGAGGCTTATAGTTCAATGAGCAAGGAAAGTTGTGTGAGTGTACCACACCAGATTTTTGAAGGAATGTCTGCAAAAAGGTTTCCCCTACCCTAAATGTATTAAATTATAGACCAGAAGGAAGAAGGTCAATAATCGGAAGTCCACGTGAGAGATGGCGTTAACTACATGTATGTATGAAATTTAAATTTTTATAACTCATTCGTTTTGAACTATTTTTTACGACACTCAAAATTAGTTCAAAACGAATCATTAACTTGCAGTTCGTCATGGATAGTTAAATAGTATAATACTCTATAACTTACTTGAATTCAAATTACTATAAGCTGTTGGTAAGTCGAATCAAGCAATAGCCTAATCCTTGTACGTAAGATGATGATGATGATGAACTAACATGAACAAAAACTGAGCGATTTTCTTTTATTCTTTCTGTACTGAGTGGTCTTTCTTCCGCCCATGAAGAAACAGTATATCACTATAAACAATAACTAAGGGACGTCATAAACTAATGCAATATATTAAATTGATTTGGTTTAGTTTACCATTTACAGTGACTATAATTTATACAGTTCAGTTAGATTCATCTTGAACTGCAGAATTGGTTGAATAGGAAGCATATTGCTGTTATTTATAGGGAATTCTGCCAATTCAAACTTCGAAGTGAATTTCGTTTAAGTTTATTACTCTACTTATAATAACCATCTATATCTAATGACCTTCATTGATCAATTAATATTTATTTCTGGCCTTAATAACAATGTAGAATCAGAATGTAGTCCATGAAATGCAATACGTAAAATAATCTGTTGTATATAAGTGTATCTCTGCGGTGTGATTGACAAATTTATCCCACACTGCATAATAAATCCAGTGATTACCCTGGGGAAATTTAAAAGCTGTATGAGATACATTGATCCCCTTGTTATCAATCCTGAATCCCCCATCCAACATCCAAAAATCCCCAAAACCTCACTGCAAAATTATTGCAGTACAATTTGCGTATTTCTGGCACTGTTTCCAATGTTTATGAGCTAAGTGAGATTCACTTCAAACTGTCAGCTGTCAACATTCTTCTCTGGAATAATAACATAAATATGACGCCCATACTAAAAAACAGAGAGTTCAAGAGTTCGACCATAGGTAATATAGTTACTGTAGTAGGTAGTATCACAGAATTAATAATAGCACAGAATTACATAATTAATTAATTATTAATTCATTATTAAATAATTATTATTTTTATATAATAAATTATATATTATTTAATAATTCATTATTAAATAATTATTAATTCACAGAATTAATAATTATAGGAGATTTCTCTGGTAGTATCTATTTTCCAAATCACTATACATATTAAGGGCCGGTTTCCGAGCTCAGGATTCAGATGAAAGTTGAAAGTTGTGAACTTTGAACAGGTGGAGTCAGATAATTGGCTTTCCGAAACTGGGCATAGTCGCAGTTTCTATTACATTATTCATTTTCTCATTTCTATAATCGGAAACGTTTTTCCTTGAGGAAATTAATCAAAATAGCTGAAACTCAGCACTATTTTCTTTTTCTTTTATTTTGTGTTCAATTTTCTAGTTTTTCGAAATTTAATTTAAAAGTGACTATGACTAGCCTATCACTTCGACTACGCCCCGTTTCGGAAAGCCAATTTTCTGCCTTCAGCTTTTAAAGTCTAGAACTTCTAGAATCCCGAGCTCGGAAACCGGCCCTACTGGTTCGAAACCCACACATTCAATAAGTAGGCCTACGCATCTATAGCAGAATCCAATCAAATTCAACGGTCATGGAATGACGTCCTGTAACGAAACCATTAAAAATGTGTCAACCATGTGAATGATTAATCTGACGTCATGCAATTTCTCTGGCACTTTGTAATATTGTGAGTAAAGTTTGAAATACTCACATCAACTGCAACTCTGTAACTTAGATTTCAAATTCTACAATTAAAACCTATAATAGTTCTTTCATTTGTCATTTTATTTTTAATGTAAATTACAAAATTTATGTATTGTATTCATTGGATGATTTCATAAGAAATATATGCCTTGCTATCGAACGAGGGCTTACGAATTCGCCGACCAAGATGGCCGGAGATATCAGACATCTGACCTTGCCGTGCGGGGCTGAAAGACGATCTTCGATCTGACGCCACTAGCCCGATGCCTGGAGGCCATCACCCTTCATCCTCATCCATCACCCTTTGGACACCGGACTCGAGGTCGACAGATCTTAGATAAGTACTTGATACCCCCCACTACAATATCAGATGTGCCCCCGTAAATTTGGTCTCTCAAAGACATATTGTGTTGGTCTCTTAAAGACAGATTGATTATTTGATTATTCATGTAAAGATGTATTTTATAATATTTTCTATATTATTTTCATTATTATAAGAGCAGTCAGTCAAACGCATATCTATGTTCTTATTTCCAATACCCTCAAACCACTAGAATTAGGATCACATTATTGATAAGATTCAAATCGGCAGACCTCAGGGCCTAGCGCAATTTCAACAACTAAGCCTTCTCCGACAAAATCATTTGTCACCAGGAGATCGGTTTCAACAGGAAAAAATACCTTTAAATATATCTATTTGATTAGAATTGAATAACTGAAAGTAACATAGCCTAAATAAACTAAAAAGTTTTCCTAAATATTTTATTTTGCTCTATGATTTCATAGAGCACAATAGAAATGATAATAATAAAACTATCATGGTTTCAAGAATAAGCAAAAGTCTGAGATTTAACAGATGAACGAGCTCTCTCATGAATCTGTTTTGGGGTCAAATATATTATTTATGATCTAATTTGGAGAATCTTACAACCACCACAACAGCAGGATCAAAGAGACTGCTACATTAGCTCTCACTAATTACCTTAGTAGAGCTCGGATATTCATAATTTATTGAATTGAATTAGTGATTCTATCTTTGTACACGTGGGTTATGTGTCATGACGTATCTTCAAAACAGTTATGGTTTGGGTTGGACTACTCTGTTCAGTATTAAATATCCGAAACTGATTCCTCAATTATCCAATAAGTGACTTGAAAGAGTAGAATAATGAATGAATCTATTCAAATTATCTGTTCAGCTATTTTTGGCAAGTAGGCTAAATCGTTTCAGCATTAAAACAGCATACAGGAAGCGCGAATGCTTTCCCTGTTGCTGAAATTACAGGGCCACCATTTGCTGAAATCATGTATCATGTATCATGTAACTCTCCAACAAATCTAAATCAACACCCAGTTTTCGCAGTCATTTTCTTATGAACAAAAACAAAAGTCTTGTTTACTCCACTGCAGATTCTCGTTCAAGTAATAGTAGTATGAAAGGTCTCCTCGGGTCTGGGTAATATATATTATGTACAATAAATAATTATGTAGGGTGGTACACTTTAAACTATCACAGAAATAGTTGATTGGTGAGCGCTGATGATATTTATGAGGATTGCTGACAGTTTAATGTGAGTCTCACTATAGTATAGTAGTAATATGGAGACTGAGATTGGAATTTAACGTTGTGATAATGCAAAAGTGCAAACTTTGGTTTGAAAAGTTGGCCAAGTAATATTATGATGTAGGTACCAAGTTGTATGCAAACTTTCAAGCAAATAACAACGCTAACTTTTCCAATATAACTGCACTCAATTTCATACTTTCCACTTTATATAGTTCGTACCTCACTGGTTCTGCTACATTATAATAAGTATAAACAACCAGTGTTGAAATAATACCATGTCGTTTATTTCTTTTCCACGAAACTAACCATGATGCCCGATGTGACTCGACTATTTATTTGATTCTCATGCTTATTTTAATGTGCATTCTCATAATGTACATCAGATACTCCTATTTCTATGAATAATATGATAATTCAATCGCTTTTTTTAAAAATACTGTTTCAATGCATTATAGTTTTTGAAAGGACATTATAAAGATTGACTTGCCATACACAGTGCTTCGCTTTGGTACATTCAAAATTGATAATAGGAAAAGGGCGAAGTCTCAGGCCCGCACTGCATTAGTACATCAGGCTGGGACATCAATCAGTAAGACACCAATAGTGGTATCTGAGCGAGTCAAGGGGAATTAGTTGTTATTGCGTTGATTGAGAGACACCAGCCGGGACACAAGATAAACTGTCTGGACTCCAGGTTTTCGCATCCTCCTTACCCTGGTCACCCAAAGATTACCCAGTTATATTTGGGACCACTGGTGTCTCACTGATGTCCCGCTGGTGTTCTAGCTTGCTCATATACGCTCACCACTGATATGTCTCTTTGTGTCCCAGCCTGGTATCCAAATTAATGTAATAATACATTATCCTACATTATATGGCATTTATCCTATAATGTAATAAGGGTCTAGATATTATAAATTTAAATTATGAAATGTAAATTTTGAAAAAGAGTTTGCAGTATCAAATCAAATCAACTCCCCATTAAATTCACTGTTGATTGAATTATTGCTCTTCATTCAACTAGAAGAAAACTTTCCATCCATACCTCATCTACAAATAAAAAAAAAACAGAAGATGAATTTTACGTCTCAGAAAATCAATATGGACACAAACCTCAATGGTAGAATGATATTGCAAAACTTCTTGACTCTCATCACCCATAATTTGAAATTCAAAAACAATTGAAACAACACTTACAACAACATTGTTATTACTCTTTCTGTTCTGTCTGGGAAGTCAAATCTCAATATTCATAGCTACTGCACGGCATTATATATCTATTCATTTACAATATAATCTCTATCTATCTCTACTGAGAGCATTGTAATGCTGCATGGATATATTTCTGTAGAATAAACCACGAGTAATTTACCATATTGACCCCGGGTGGAATGAAATCCAAGACTGTAACTTTCTCAATCAGAGACTCATTTCCAGAAGATGGTTTCTGTATTCAAATGCATGCAAATGCTTGCTGTCATCTGTTCCCCAAGAGAGAGATAGAGGAAAAAAGAGCACAACAATTCTGTCAATAAATAATTTTAGTTCCTGACATCTCTGTAGACATTTCGCAGTGCTCAAATTAGATTTTAAAGTAATTACTACCAGAATTTCATAATTCGGATTCATTTTATTATTATAGGAATGAAGCCATCTGTTGATTTGGTGGCGTTTCTATCAATAAATGAATTAAAATTTTTGTATTGAATGAATTTTCTATTATGCACAGTAAATGGAAAAATGAAATAATTTGTACAACTTCAATAACTCAACTGATTTCAATACTACTTTTAAATTTGCATTTAAACTTCGAAATATCTGGTTTTCATCTAACTGCTTGTTAACAGTATAATTCATTTATTTATAGAAAAATGTGTGGAAGCAACATATCAGTGATCCATTTTGATCCATAATTGTTAACTTAGTTATAATTAACTTAACTAGGGTTGACGGGTAGATAGGAGATACAAGAAGATTTGTTTCTATTAATCATGAAAATTGTTCAGAATAATGTGGTCGTATAGAATAAATGATTGCCTCAACCCTTTTGCAATACCTACAGTAGAAAATCAACTCATCGACGTTTTTTGAATAAAAAATTTGATTTCTCAAGGGAATGAATAAAATATATTTGATTATTCTATAATGTTCCCTGTTATTAAAATCAATGATATCATCTTTCTGCCTTGTAGAGCGGATATTCTTCAGAAAGCAGGATTTTATGCTGTGATTTTTGTACAATCTCACCACGAAAGTGTAGAATGAAATTCACTCTTCAAAATCAAAAACTTCTTCAGGAGATACAAATTGATCTCCTGTAAAAATTCACTTTTCAAGTATTCCGACGTCCAAAATCAGTAACAATACAATCTCCAGTCTCTCAATTAGTTTCTATGACTCTTCGAAACATTGGAAATTAAATCCATGGTGAAATGTTGTAGAGGCAATTGGAATTAATATGCGATGGACAGTTTCATTGCTGAAATAAACCCAATTAAAAATTAGGGACTTGTAATCAGAAATCTGTCCAATTCAGTAACAAGCTATATACAATGTAACTTCAAATTGGGTCACAGATGTGCTCAAAAACGCTGATTTGCTGCATCAGTGGGTCTCAATCATTTCTGTCTCTCTCTCTCTTCCCCTGTTCCTCTTTCTCTTGATCCTTTTTCACACACCCATTCATCAATATTACTGTTGTCACTGCCAGGTGCCTGTCCACTTCTAAACTGATTTTCGGGCAATACAGTATTATTGATGAATGATGATATATGTCACACTTATCGGTAACTAATATCTATAATAACAGCTTCAGTGAGATTCAAATAAAATTGTTTTCAATATAGATATATTGCACTACATAGATAGATGACGTCAACGCTTGATAATAAAGCAGTTTATTTGAAACTGTCAGCAGTCAGCATCCCCTGACAAAAACTAACATAAATAACATAATCATCTCATTCAACCAATGCGGACAGATTGGATTGAATCTTACTATATTTGTTACAATTTGTAATTTGAGTAGTCAGTAGATTGCAGGTACGTTTTTCCGATTTAGTACATGAAGATTGGTTTCGTTTATGCGTAAAGATTTGACGATTACTGATGAAGGATGAATACCTGTAACGCTTATGGGAATGTTTGCAATTTTGAAGGCTGCGAACGTGTTAGCACTCTCATGAGAGTCTGAAGTATCCATCCTTAGTCGTCCTTGAGTCAAACGCAAGGCATTTGGTACGTGCCAAATTGTTGTTGAATAAAACTACTTTGTAACCAATTGTTATATCCACTTAATGTATTTATAAAAATATTTATGATAAAACATAATTGATTGTTACACCATTGGAAATTTCTTGTAGACTGATAGCTTAAACATTGAGCAACAGAATATGATGTGTGAATCTGTGAATTGAACCACATGATTGTGATCGGGCTGTGCAAAAGGCTAGAAATTAACTTCCTACTGGTGATATTCTTCAAAGTTTTTCGATTTGTATACTTTCAAGCTATCAAAATGAAAAAGTTTTCTCAGGAAAACATATGCGCGCCTGAAGTTTAAATTTTTGGGACAGAACATTTCAAATTCGGTAAGAGATCAATCCATGAGATCTAGAGGATAGATTCTTCATGGTATTGTTGATAAAGTAAAATAAAATTTTCTGAAACTATCAATTTTTGAAAAAGTTATTCAATTTACTAAAAATTACCAAAAAAAACTTTTAGTTGAGTTATTTTTGGTAAATTGAATAACTTTCTCAAAAATTGATAGTCTCAGAAAATTTTTATTTTACTATATCAACAATACCATGAAGAATCTATCCTCTAAATCTCATGGATTTATCTCTTACCGAATTTGAAATGTTCTATCCCGAAAATTTAAACTTCAGGCGCTCATATCTCAAAAAGTAATGATCAGAAAAAAAATCTTTTCCTGAGAAAATTTTTGCATTTTGATAGCTTGATAGTATACAAATCGAAAAACTTTGAAGAATATCACCAGTAGGAAGTTTATTTTTAGGCTTTGCACAGCCTTAATTAAGGCCTGCTATTGGTTGAGACCGTAGCAGTAAGCACCAATCTACTGTGGGCGTTTTTTATGTTCGCAATAGCATACGCAGACCCCTATACATCTTGATACGTCATACAATATTGTAAAAATCCTTCCCTCATTGCTAAACCGTTTTGCTTCTCATATAATTTTTATTTTATCATGACAATTAAACTTTTATATTCAATGCTAGTTCAATTAATCATAGTAAGTTCATATTCTAGAAGTACGTAGCTATTTTTCAGTATAGAGAAAAGATATACCTCTCCGTTAAGAAATTGTTTTTAAATATGATTAATTACATTGGTGACTGAATCCAAATAAATATGAGGTTATAAAGTTCCCAGCTGGAATTCGTGACATTGAGGAGACTGAATTCAATGTTGGTCACTTACGAAACCTCAGAGTTCTTGAGTTTGACAATAGACCAACGATTGTCTAGGAATTCCCTTGTGGATGGTGTATTGAAGAAGCTGAACTCTGGCCTCTATCCACTCAGGTAATTGTTAGTTGCAGTCATTTATCATCATGTATCATGTATTAATTATTGCACTCATGCAACACTGGACAGAACCATCCAATTTGACAACATTCATTCTCACCTGTCTTTTGGAATACGTCTCTATGGAGGAAAATCTCTTGAAAACTTTGAAATATTGTTTACAGTATAGAGAAAATCAGTAGGAATCAAGGTTGATCAATCTTATTAGGTTCAGAGAGTCTGAACGAGAGAAAATAGAAAATAGCAGTAAGAATAAAGGTTAATTTATCTTAAGGTTAGGATTCAGAGACTCTGAACGAGAAAAATTCTGAAGCCTCAACATTTTGACCATATATACTCTATATCATGAGATGTATTCTGACACTAAAATTAAAAAATGAAGAATATGTTAACCATCGGTACCATAGCAATGATGAATTAAATACCTAGTACTATTTGATTTGATTGTTCTTCTCTGGTTATCGTGGCCTCACGAATTGGATTGAAGTGAACAGATTGAGAACACTGTTGTGATTGGACAAAACGTTTGAACAACAGTAGCAACGCCCAATTGTAGATAGCCTCATCATTTATATGTGCGTCAGGATGCTGCTGATTTCAGATCGAGTGCTAATTCAGTTGACACAGTGCAGGCAACGCACTAATTCAACGGGGGAGTATAGAAGGTCCATAGAGTATATAGAGTATAGAAGGCTCTCCTTGTATACTCTTTGGATGCACCACTCCGTAACTATATTATACTGTATCTGAATCAAATCCATGATTTATCTATGAGATTCATTTCAAACTGTCAGGATTAGTTGATAGGAAAGCGTTGGTGTTTTATATAAGGAACACTTCCAGTTTGAAGTGAATATTATCTATGGGATGCACTTTAAACTGTCAGCATTGTTGAATGGGAAGCACTGGTGTTGTTTTATAAGCAATGCTGACATTGAGTTCCTTTCTATCTGTTTGTGCAGCTTGCAGCTCTTCATTCCTCCGCAGTCATAACTATTAGTGGGTGACAAAAAATTTTCATCGATGAATGTGTAACAACTATTGACTATACGCATCTACTAATATATGCTCTCTATCGGAATCTAATTCGATTAGGACGAAGTATATAGAAACCCATTCATAATTTAATATAGATTTTTTGTGGATTTTTCTTGTATTCAGTGGTTGAAGAATCAACTCCACTATCTTAAATTAAAGTAAGCACGTCTTCAAAAAACGTATCGTCATCTGCTTCCATGTAAACAAAAAATTATACTTGGAGTTAAGTCCTTTCAGCATTGGATAAATTAGAAGAATTGATTTTATTCATAAAAAATGATGACAGTATCATTTGGATCTACTTAACGGTTATATATATACAATCTCTGATTTCAACGGAAAGCTACAATCTATTTTCTTCAAATTTTGGAAATAAGGAATCGATAGAAGAAAAGCCTTACTAATACGATAATAATACTGTTATTTTTACAATAACAATACACACACACACACACACACACACACACACACACACACACACACACACACACACACACACACACCAAGACTGCACTTGAGTCACATTTACTGATTTCTGATGCTGTGTCAGCACTACTTATAAAAATAACATCGATGATTTCCTTTCAAACAGAGCTGACACTTTATAGTGAATCTCACCAGAGTATCCACACATCCTATCCATCCATCCTATCCATACATATCTATACAATACATGATCCTACACAAACATACATACACAGTATACACTTTCAAGCGTACGCATTTTAATAATTGATGACGTCATCAACGAGCCACTTGTGCACACACATACACATGTGCGGAAAAGCATAATGCACGTGTTGATCCACAAATCCTGATTTGATCTGCTATTTTACCGCATCTAGTTTGTTAAGCATCATCCAGTATTTAGTGCATGGATAGTATTTATAGAATAGTTGAACCTGATCTTCATCACAAATTATATAGTGTGTATTGAGTGTGAAGTGCATTAATCAATGTATATTGATTAATTGTTTGACAGTTGATCCTCATGAGTGTGAGGAATTATGTCGGATTGGTTCAATAAGCATCATGCAGTACTTGTATTTATAACTGTACACTATGTGTTTATTGGTTTGTTCGAGATTAATATTGATTATTTAAGCAGAAATCGAGTAGTGAGCACTGAGCACCTTATAATCACTTACTCTTGTGAGATTCATTCAGAATGCCAGCATTGATTGAGAAGCATTCATTGATTTCATACTATGCATATAATCTCCAATTTTAATTGAAAGTAGATAAAAAATCATGTAGTGTATATTCAGTGTAGCAGTAATTTATATTAATATTCAGGACAGTTGATCCTGATGTTGAATCAAATATTAACATCATGCGTCAGCATTGGTTAATTGTTGAAAAAAGTATAAATAATACTGACACAACTTGAAACATTCGATTTATATTATTATTAATACAATGCTGTACTATTGTGAGATCCATTTTGAACTGTCAGTATTCCTTAAAATGTATTCCTCATCAATGTTTCCTATCTAACCAATGCTGTCAGTCTGTATTAAATCACAGTAATCCACGAGAACATCTATGCTATAAATGTTGTAATAAAGTATATTAATAATCAAATTGGAACAGGTGCGACTGAGCATTGGAAATTTAGGCATGAGACACAGTTGAACAAATAATGTGAAGAATCTGTACAAGATTGAACAAGATAACTTGTCAAAGTAACAAACTATCTATAGCTATTAAGTTATAACTATAGCTATAAAGTAATAGCTGTAACTATAACCAAATGTGGTAGCTAATAGAAAAGCCAAGAAATGAAGAGAATATTTGAGAAAATATTTGATATCAGAAATCACGAGTTGTAGCTACGAAATCAATATAGAACTAGTTACAAAATAGGAAGAACAGGTGGGTTGGAAACCACCTCTAGTACAATGAAATAAACCTTGACTTCTCCAATTTTCAATGATGACTGAATAATGTCATTGTGTGATCCTATAATATTATTCATAGCCATATTTTGAAAATATTCTGATTACCATATGAGAATATGATTGGTTGTTGAGCTATCAAGGTTAAGGTTTACTATTGACTGACAAAGTAAATAACCAATAAACTTTGCCTCCTGTGAGCGTGAATTGTCTTGGCCAATAGCAGACATTAACATCAAACTGGTTCACCAACTAGGCCTAGTGGTTAAAATGTTGAGTCGTTTTCTCAATACGAAGAAGCAGGTAATAAAGGTATCAAAGATTCCAAACAATTTTTTTAAATTATACTCCATTACCATTTATACGGACAATTCAGTTTGAAGGCTTCAAAAACCCATGATTAACGAAATGACATATCTATTCCGATTCATACACCTCATTAGCTCATCTAATTACGATCCATTAATAATTTCCACCATGAAAAAAACTTTCCATTGATTGGATAATTAGCTGGATGAGTGAACGTTTCCTAATCAAATGAGAGAAATTGGGTAATTATTTCTCATCCACATTTCAGTTGAGCCAATTAGCTTTCATTATGTAGATAGATACTTCACATGCCCAATCCTCCAATCGATTGACAAAATCGTGAAGTTGGATTTTTTCTGTCGGATTATTTGGAATACTCTCAATATTATCCACTTACAAGGGAATGTTCTCGTTTCATTTTTGAACTCTGGAAATAGGGTTCTCTCTTGATTGATCGAAAAAAGCAAAATTGCCAAATTTTGCACTTTATATTATTCATCAAAACTCGGGGGAGAAACAGATTGAGATGTAGGCTGCTAACTTACTTCCCATATTTAACTTGATTTTGTGAATTCATTATTTTATTAATAAATAAATGCGGTTGGAACTATAATTTTCCACAGAATTAAATATGGGATGAACAGAAATGATGAATATTTTTTCCTTGAAAGTTGATTGTGGGTGATACAGTTCTTAGAATGGACGGCTTAATGAAGATGAAGAATAGTGGAAGAAGAAAGAGGATAAGAGAAGAAGGGAAGTGCGAGTGAACATAAAAAAACAATTATGAGCGGAATAAAATGTTTTATGTCTCTCATACTAATAAGTCATATAAGTCTTATTATATATTAACAGAGACGAAGTCAATTTCTTCCTCCTTCTCTTATATGTGCAATCTAGTTGATTGTGAATGATACATGTATTTATACATGAAAATAAGTAGGAAGAAGGAGAAGTAAGATTTTAGGGTGGAGGAGGAGTAGGAGCAGCAATAGAAGAAGAAAGCAGAAGAATCGGAAGCTGGTAGAGAAGTAGGAAGTAATTAGAATGAATGTTATTGCTGGAAATAGTGAGGCGAAGACAAAGGAGAAAGGAGCATGACTGCGAATTTCATAAATTATTTTGAGCGAGATTTGAACGAGCGACACGATTGTGGCCCATTGATATTATAGTGAGACTTGCCTCAAAGTGTCAGCATTGGTTGAATGGTGCTATTCATAAGGAATGCTGACATCATTAAGTGAATCTCTCTATATCAATGGAGGAGAAGAAGAAGAATGGAAGAAGAAGAAGCTGAAGAAGAAGAATAAGAAGAAGAAGAAAGAAGAAGAAGAAGAAGAAGAAGAAGAAGAAGAAGAAGAAGAAGAAGAAGAAGAAGAAGAAGGAGAAGAATGGAAGAGACTTTATTGCGGAAGAAAGTCGGGGTGAAGGAAGGGAGAAGATTGGAATCTGATAAAGGAAGTGAAAAGACTTGGAAAGGGTCTTTATGAAGAAATCAAAATGAAAGATAGAGAGAGAGAGATTAGCGTTTGATAGGGAAAGTGAGACAGTAGGATGGAGAAAAAGAGAGTGTGAGTTTGATAAAGAAGAGAATATAGTAGAGAAGTGTGAGGTGTATAATAGAGTGGCCAGTATGTCTTGGAGAATTATTCAGCGTGACCAAAGCAAGCTAACTGGGAAGGATAATGCACAATCTTCACTAATTGCACTGTATCCTCCGTCTACCTCACCTACTTCCTCCTCCTCCTCCTTTCCTCTACCTCTTCCTCCCTTCCCGATAATTTCTACTTTTCCTGTCCTCTCTATTCTGCTTAGCATCCTTATTGCACTCCTCTTTATCTTCTTCTCCACCTTCATCCCCTTTTTCCTCCTTCTATTTCCCATTATTCTTTCTTTCTGCTTTTTTCTCCGTTTCATCTTCTCATATTCTTTCTTATTGTCATATTTCTCCTATGCAAAATCCTCCCATCACGTTCACCATTTTACTATCTCACATCCTTCTACTCTTCCTTCATCTCTGGGTATTGCACCTTCTGATTCCTCAGTTTCATCCTTACTCTTTTTTTATATTTCCAATATTTTTCCTATTTCCAATATTTTCAACACTTTCAACATCATCGAACACATTTACCCATTCTACTTCTTCTTCCAATGCTTCTCCTCCTTCAAATCCTCACCTCCATCTTCTCCTCCACCCCTATTTTCTTATTTCGCTTTCACATGAATCCGTTCTAAGCTAGATAAATGAAGTGGTGTAGTATAATGGTGCAAAATATTCTTGGTCCCTAAGCTAACTGCCGGCGCTACCCCTGCTAAATGGAAGATTAATTAATCTTGGCGACTGCTTTATCAGGGTTTTTCGATGGGGGGAGGAGTAAGGGTAAGAGGAGGAGGATGATGATGGTAAGGAAAAGGAAGAGGAGGAGGTGGTGGAGGAGAATAGTTGATAAGGGGACAAGTCTTTTTGACAGAGTCCCTTTCTTGTCCCCGTAACACGCCCCTGAATTTTCAACTGTTCTTCTTCCTCGCTTTCAGATTATTTGGGCTTGATGGCTCCCGACTGTCTATGGATCTATTTAGGAATATGAAGTTCATCTTGCACTCATTCAATTTGAGAGGATCAGTTTCCAAATAATGTTGTGATTCGATCCAATGCATGATATTATTTGGTACATATTGTTTCATTACTTTTTATCCCTCCGACCCTGAACCTTTTTGGGCAATACAAGAATATTTCAGATGGAATTTCAAATTAATAGTCAACTTAGATATCGAAAAAAATCGCAATTCAAGACTATTCCGCTATTTATCGATTTATTAACAATTTTACAATGTGAACAACAGCTAGAAACTCACATGTGTTCCCTCAACGCAAAACGAAACTACAATCCATATTCTAAACAAAAATGATTTAAAATAACTTCTTAGTATTGATGATGAAATTTGGTCCTTTGGGGCTGCGTGACTCAAGTCTCAACTTATTTCTTTCGAAACGTCTCGGACCTATTTCATACTACAAAGGCTCTTAAGGGAAATAAGTCATGGATGAAAATGATGATAATTCTGTTTCTATATTCTTTCAAACTCTGGTTTATCCTATCTAGATAAACTGGAAAAAGAAACTTGGATCTGGCCGATCTGCATCTCTATCTCAATCTCCAACCTGCGATATTGCATTAAATTGTGATCATATCGCTGTAGTCAAGCTCTGTTTTGATGTTACGAGTTGCAAATTTTCGCTGACTTTGCACAAAAAATATATTTCCGATACAGCTGCGTCATCTCTTCGGCGTGAACGTGAGCAGTTTTCTCCATTTTCTCAAAATAGAGGAATAAACGAACTACTTTTGAACTGATCTTTGAGGTTTCTCTATTTTTCCCCATCACTTGATAAAAATGGGTTCAGACTATCTAATGACGTCAGTAGAATATCATTTGAGAGCAAATCTGAAGTGTTCAGTGAGAGAATACGTTACAAACATTTACATTTTTAAAGTTGATCTTCCAGGGACCAACATGATTCATGATATAGATATCATATTGATTCATGACATCGATATGATTATCATTCATGATAATAGGTTTTGGGGGTATTATTTGTTGCTATCAGCTGTGTGATAATTTATGTGACAGAAAGAAGGTTGTGCAGTGGGATATTGTTGATCAAGGTTACTAGGAACTAGTTAATGCT
Organism: Nilaparvata lugens; assembly: GCF_014356525.2. Classification (NCBI taxonomy): domain Eukaryota; kingdom Metazoa; phylum Arthropoda; class Insecta; order Hemiptera; family Delphacidae; genus Nilaparvata; species Nilaparvata lugens. Next base: position 27,856,459 of record NC_052505.1, on the reverse strand, counting down.
ATTATAAATGCTTCGTAAAATACTTGAGAGTTTCACGCATATCAACCTTCAAGATTTGAGTTTATGAATCTTCATAGATTTTGGTGCTATACTCGGTTCTGAATTTTGATGATACCATTGGGATTAATTCCATAACCTCCGCTTTAATTCTCCAATAAGTACAGGGAGAAGACTTGAATTGTACTTGGTATATTTGCAGTTTCCTATTGTGCTGATAGCTGATTCAATTTAGTGAACGATTATGAAAAACCCCGAGATTAGCCTAGAGAAATATACAGAGGAGTTCATGTAGAAAGTGACAGGACTTTATAGAGAAGAGAACCAAAGAGAACAACGATAATAATAACTCACAATTTTGTGGCAGAGAGTTCGGTTTTCCGAAACCCTCGTTGAAGTTGTAGCATATGGTGCCTAGAGCTCCCACCATCTCTCAATCTCTCTCTTTCCCCACTCTTTCTCTATCACCTTTTCACTCACTCACTATCAATCTCTCACACTCTCTCTCATTCATCTTTTTCTATCACTCGCTTTCATTCACACTGTTCCTATCTTTGTCACTCTCTCTCTCACGCTTCTCCTCTCGTCCAAGAGGGGGTTATCCAAACCCCTCCAATAACCTCTAACCCCTGAAACCCTGAAAACAAGAGCCGGTGGCTCAATTTGCAGCAGTCCGATATGTTGTGTGTCAATTTGCGAGCGAACCATGGAGGGGAGTCCGATTATTAATTTCAATTCGCAAAACCCTGCCGGGTTGTGTCCTGTACAGTGTTCAGCCAAACAACAGACTGTGTCACCGACTGCAACCGATGTCAACTGCTCTATCACGAATATCATGTCCACTATAATCACATCAATTATTTGATGCTGTGCTGCTTCATATTTCGATAATAATAATTATGATTATGATGGAGAAACAATTATTCCAGGCTGAGAATATTGCTCCTTCACAAATCATGGGAGAGTACTGCTAATGTACAATTTGTATTTTTCATTGGAAGAAAAATATTACTTCTAATTAATTATATCAATCTTTTAATTTCAATGTGAGGTGTTGCATATATTACAATTATTGTTATATAGTAAAACATTTAGCTCGAGCCTGTTGTTCCTTCCTCATATAGGTGACACGGTCAATAAATAGTTTGACCATTTGGAAGCCATTTGTTTGACATTTCCATTTGTAAGATATTTGTTTGACTTTCCGTTTCATTGCTGATATACAGACACAAATGTTGGAAAGAAGCAATAGAGAATTGGATGTCAAGATTGGACGAGCCAGCCGTGGCGGTCATACGCCAGAAATCATATTCAAAATGTAATGCCACAAGATTATCTTTCGATAAAAAAATTATGTAAATAGAATAATTCATTGCTGTTTTATTGCAATTTCAAGTTCTATAACTTGAAAAAAAACAGCCGTCACCTATTCTTCTGTTATAAGATTGATTATGTTTACTTTAATTAATTTTCTTTTCGCAGTGTTATTTATTTCTTGATTTGGCGATGGTTATTGTCGGAAAACTAATTTGGGTTCAACTCGATTTTTCTTCCCCTAATCTTGGTAGATCATGTTCAAGTTCGATTAATAAATTATTTTGATATTTATCTATTACAAAATTTTCTGCAAGATACTCAAGAATTTTGATCTACTAGAATTTTGATATTAGTAATATTTTGATTGTCATTTATCATTGTCATAGTCTGATGTGCTGTTTGATATTCTGATGACTATAGTATAAAAGTAAAAGTAAAGTAAGTTGTTTTTCTCATTCAAGGTTGAGTACAGCCTAATAATGATGAAGAGGGAACCTTCAAGAATGAACATTTGAGTGTTCAGGTTCCTCAATTTCATATAGAAAAATATGTTTTCCAGATTTTTCATCACCATCAGAAAAACTAAGAAAATTGAGGAGAAGAGAGTGTGGGAGTTCAATCACTGCTCAAATAGCATTACTTGAGCAAATTTCATTGTTTTTATTACGTTTTGTATTATTTTTCCATGGTAGGCTACCTGGCAGTTTGCCTCAATGAAGCCAAACTGAGAATATATCGTATTGGAATGGAGGCATGGAGCGGAAAGAATGTGGAAGTGAATAGTAAGAAGGAGCAGGAGAAGTAGGTGCGGAAGAAGGACAGGAAGAGAAAGAAAAAAAGAAGAACAAGAAGAAGAAGAAGAAGAAAACGACGATTTTTAAAGAAAGCTAATGACTGCCCTAGTCTAGCTAGATTTAGCCTATATTGTTGCTAGACTAAAGCCGTTGTTTTCAAATTTGGCTCGAAGCCATCTAATAAAGTCGACCAAAGTTCCTTCTTTCCTTAGAGAGTATTTGGGTTTATCTTCGTGAAAATGAATAATAAATATCTTGCTGGTAAGTAATAGCATTTGCTTACGGTAACTATTCGACTTGCAACTTGGAAAAATAATGTGATATTGAACATTCTAAGTTGGTTCGAAATTGTCGACCAATTATATCACTCTGATACTAGCAACATTCTAGTTCTTCTGCTGTCTAGTTCTTCTTCCAACTAATATTGAAGGAATGACTATAATCTTGGATTGTTCAGGTTCATTAACACAGGAAATTTGCACCAATGTTGGCTTAAGACAAGGTTGTCCGCTCTCTCCAACATTGTTCAACGTGTATGCTGATGATCTGTATAGAAGTTGGAAGCAGAAGATACAAGGAGGCATCCAGATATCTCCTACGGTGTTTCTCAGTTCACTGTGGTTCGCTGATGATCAGGTAATATTGGAAGAAACTAATCTGCAGAGAGCATTATTCCATCTGAATCTCCTCAGTGCTGAGTATGGAATGAAGATCTCATTCAGCAAAACGAAGGTGATGGCTTACCTGGGAAAATATCCATTAAGATCTTGAATAGTTCTCGATAATAAAGTAGTCCTGGAACAAGTATCACACTTCAAATATTTGGGTTGTGATATAACCTATGAAATCGAACATGACTTGAATGTGAAATTGAATAGATTCCAATCCATTTGTGGAACAATGAATTGGAGTTTGAGAAACTGAGCCAGGAGAGAGACAAAACTTAAATTCTATAAGGTTATGGCTATTCCAACGCTCCTATATGGCTCTGAATCTTGGATACCTAAGAAGAAAGAATGGAGTAGGTTACAGGCTACCGAAATGAGGTTTTTAAGAACAGTAAAAGGGTGCACAAAGGGAAGATAGGCTTCATAATGTCGATATAAGAAGTGAGCTCAACATAACGTCCACATGACAGAAGATTGAAGAAATCGGCAAAACTGGAAAGATCATGTTGAGAGGATGGAGAGTGACAGGATTCCCAGGGCAGTCATGTTGTATAACCCGGTTGGGAGGAGGAGAAGTGTGGGCAGACACCGTAAAAAAAGATGGATGTGATGGTGAGTTTGAAGTCGGAACAAATTGCCTAATCCTTGTAGGAAGACGACGACGACGACGACTAATATTGAATGTGTGGATCTGCTTCCTAAAATACGTACCGGTGATAATTTAATCTAAGAAGGCATACCGTAGCTTCCGTATATGACATTCCACTTCAAATACTGTAATTGAAAAGTCATTAAAAATAGTTTTTCTTTCAAATTGAGACAATATCCAAGATGACTGGACAAGCCGGCGTAGCCTAGTGGTCTGGACGGTTGCAACTTTAATCGACCATCGTTGCATTGTTGATGGGTCCGATTCTCATACAACGTGACATTTGGGCTCAACTCACACTTACGCGACTCAGGTCGAGAAGAGGAGAGACTCTAGTCGAGAGCATGTGTGTTCAAATGAGGTGACGTCGCGGAGACTAAAATTGACTGGTCTGTGTGCCACCATTTGGAAACACATGCTCTCAACTAGAGTCGAGTCTCTTTTCGACCTGAGTCGCGTAAGTGTGAGTTAATCACAACATAATTTTATAAAACTATTTGGAGATCACAGGAAAAACTTTCTCTGTCACCAAATTGAGTCGACAAGAAAATCTACTCTCGAAACCCGATATATTTGAACTTGAGAGTAAATACCCTTTTTGAAAACTTCAGCTTCCTGATAAATACAAGTAGCCCTCACCAAAAAGTAAACTAGTAGCTTTAGAGTATATATATAATAATTTCTTCCCCTGAAATTCCCTTCTAAAGCTTGATTCCATAGATATACTGTAGATATTTCAAGAGCACCAACCCTTCTCTAGTCAAAACTTGCTATAGATGAGATTCACTTCAAGCTATCAGCATTGTTAGAGTGAGAAGCATTGATGTAATGCATAGGCATTGCTGACAATTTAAAGTGAATCTCACTTCTGATGTTCTAATCTATATTATATTTGAACTTCAGCAGTGGTTGAATAGCAAGCGTGCATTTTATTATATGTTGAGTGCTGACAGAATAAAGTGAATCCAACTAAAACATAATCTTCAGCAACCTGTCTGTTCTTCATAATAATATTGTAAGAAACTTGGCTAATGTGTTGCAAAGGCCTATCATCTTGAAACTAGGCCTACACTACACAGCCCAAGTCTGAGACACAAACTGAATGTGAGTGTGAGACACTCTGAGTAGTTAACACGTCTTAGTTAGCGGGCAAAACTCGTTAATGAGTTTCTCATCAGTGCCATAGGCTCACTTATGGCATAGCCACTCGCTGTTATAATAACTCAATTAGCCCTCCAGCCATAAATCCATCCATTAGCTCCTTACAAAATGCACAAGCTGTTTCAAAAAGGTTGGTACGAGATTGATGTCATGGTAGTCTAGGCTATAGATTATAGAAGCAGACTAGCTGAGTGACTTAATTGAGTGTGTAATTGGAGAATTTTGAAATGATACATAACCTCTAGCTACATTTGGACTGTTGTATGAATTAGAATTGGAACCTTTTTGGGCGTAAGTTAGCCTATGGTACTTTTCTGTAAGTTGTATGATTCTGAATGATTTAATAAATAAATAAATAAATAGCTCATCACAAAATATTAGATTCTGTGATTATTATACGGAGTAACTTACAACTACTATGTACAAACAACTTTCGATTGATTGTATGGTGAGAGATGTTGTGGGATTTCTCAATAATTTAGAAAATAAGACGTTGATATGGTCAATACCATATTATATTCTTATATTCACATAATATAGTGGTATTGACTACATCAACATCTTATTCTCTTAACTTTTGATTGAATTGGATTTTGGATAAGATTTCTTTATCCATAAATCTATACTTATCTCATTCATATATCAGCTTAGATTCTAGCTTGAAGCATAAAGTAAGGAAATATTATTTCTATAATCTCTTCTTGAAGGTAGTGAAAAGTGACAGTAATTTCATGATGAAGCATCACCTATGGACTAAATAATAAATATTGTCGATATGGAGCAATAATATTTGGCTGAATATGTTTCAAAATAGTAGTATAACTGTAGTTTGGTAACTGTGGTAATAGAAGGTGGCTATGGTAACTGTAGGTTATTAGGTTGATGGTATATTTTTGAAGTAGGCTACTTATATATTACACAAATTATAATAATCATAAGATCAAAAATAATAATTCTATCTATATTCATCTCATCTCATCCGATTCATTCATCTTAAATTATATTGAAGCTATAGAATAGATCAGAAGTGGGGAAACAAGCTATCATTATGGTTTCCTCTATGTACGTTACATAATACATGTTGGGGAAAAATATATGCTCTCTTTCTCTATTCCATTTCAATGAATTATGTTTCAAAAAGAAAACAATAGTTTTCTTCTTTGAGTTTCTTGGATATTGATGCAATAAAAATAGTTGCTTGGACAGTTAATCAATCATTCTGAATTATCGAATGCATAGTATGGTATCATAAAAACTATTTAACATTAAAATTTAGCGAGTTCACGAATAACATCTAAGAGTTCATTGCTCTCTTGTTGAGAAAGGTTAAATTAATTTACTGAACCAGCCAGCCAAATTAGAATTTTAATTCAGCTCCATCTCTAGAGTAGTCTAGAGGTGGAATTGTTTTTCCATTCCCAATTCCATTGTATTTGAGACACTATTCATTGCATGCTTCGGTTATTTGAGAAAGGAGTTGAGAGGAGGAGATGGAATGATTAATTCAATGAATTCAGAAAATGCTGCAAATAACGAAATAGTTCATGAGATGAATATTTTGAGATGGCCAGTGAAGATTTGCCGGGTGATTTGTATTAATTTTCAAATCTGCTGACTAAATCAACTCAGATTATTTGAGAGGTATGAGAAATATGAGGGAATGAGCTGTTACATTACAATTTTATCATCATTTACTCGAATAAACTTGAATAATAAAGATCATGAGCAGCATCATCTCTCATCCAATGATGCGCATCACTGTTAGAGAGGAAAAATTGATTAACTCAAGTAACTTCCAGAAAACACTCTTATTAAAATAAAACTTGATGGGGAATTGATTTCAAGCCACAAACCTAGAGAATTCGAGGGTTTCTGAATAGTTGATTTGGAGTATACTGCAATTCAATATCCCTATTGATTCGTTGAATAACTGCTCTACATCTGATTAAAAGCTGAAAATGCAGGACACAGGCAAATTTTCTTGATAAAAATATTGAAATAAAGATTTCAGTCCTAAAAAGTCAGTAATAGAATCGTGTTAGATCGTTATTAATTATTCATCCATATTTTTATTGCAGAAGCCAAAAATTTGTAGTATTAATTGTTTGATTGATTGATTTGCTCCATAAAATTCTAAGTTACAAAGTTACAACTAAAGCAAACAGCGAAAACCATAAATTGAAGTTAAAGAGGACAGAATAACTTCAACAAAAAATAAAAATAAGACAGATAAATCTTTGAAAGGATTTAGCCTACAGTATAATATAGAATACAGTCAAATAAATTGCTATTGTGCCTAGAGTAGCCAGGCAGAGTTCAGAATACAACTGGAATTTATTTCACTTGTCTGTTCCAAATCACCCCCACCCCAAACAGGAATTCCGGCTGGGTTAGCAATCCCTTCCAACCCCTACCATCCGAACCTTCCCTCCCTTCAATAACCACCAGACCACCATATTTCCATATTCCGGAAAAGTGGCCACTTGTCATGGGGGTTGGGGGTTCACACATATCCGGAACTAAAAAACATCCCCGATGTAGGGACACATATGTCACCTGTTCACTGTCAACCCCTCCTCCCAATGCTCCCCTCACTCCCACCCCACAATTACCCCACAACTCTCCCTCCCTGCAACTCCATAACTGACAATGGGCTCAGATTTGGTTGTTATTTAGTTTTCACTCTCATCCAATGTGAATGTGTGAGGTGTCACACTCATATTCTGCTCGTACATCCTCTGATACAGTTTGGATCTCTGGTTTGATATTTGAATATGAATTGACGGAGCTGTATTAATCAAATGATATGGGAAGGATTATGATATTGAGAGTTGAATTATGGATTTCCTGTATAAGTGACAGAACTGCGGGTATAAGTCTGTTGCAAAGGCTCTAATAATGTGTGAATTCATAATATTATCATAATTATGTTAGTACAGTACCCTAGTGTGTAAAGTATACAGCGAAAAATAGTGGATAATGTTCTATAGTTCTATAGTGAGTGGAATGTAATGCAATCATAAATTGACAAAAGTTCAGTTTTGTTATCTTTCAATTGAGTATACACGTTTTTTTCGTAATTCAGCTTCATAAATTCTACTACAAACCTTATTATGAGTATTATTCGAATTTGACTTCAAAATTATGAATCACGTACCGAACATGTTCAACTGATCACCAATACAAAATAGAAAAATCAACCGAAAACTTGAACGAAAATAGTTAATACACTCTTGATATTGGACTCTCAAAAGTATTGAAGAAATACTGGAAAAATTCTGGAAGCGAAAAGAAAATGGGGACATAAACGTTGAGTTAATACCATTCATTCATTTTTTTATGAATCTAATATCGGGGATCGAGCTTTGCTCTGGAGTACAAAAGCATAAAAAATTTATTACGAAAGAAGAAATTATAATAACATTCATAGTTCATACAGAAATGTTCTATTCAATTCACAGTAAATTGAGATTAATTCCCAGAGGAATGCAAAAATTTCCCTCACAAAGGCCCGGTTGCTCAAAAGCCGGTTAAATTTTAATCCTGATTAATTTCAAGTGGACCAAATCAGAGAAGACCATTTCAAAAAAATGGATCTACTGGAATTAATCAGTATTGAAAATAACCCGGCTTTTTTGCAACCGGCACTAAGCACCTGATTGAATGATTACAAAAGTTCAACAGCTGAGTCATAATTTTGACTCAGTCCCACCCACATGAACTCGCTCACTCATTTCCATCATCAACAGACGACGAAATAATTATCAGCTGATTTCCAAGGATGAATAATAATTATCCTTTTAATGTCCTTCAGCGGGTTTTCCCAGGGATGAGACCTAGTGCAATCGAATTTTTATATTATCAACCTACTATGTTATGAATTTGGTGAGAATCGTTAGAGCCGTTTTCGAGATCCGGTGAAATACAAACATATAAACATCTAAACATCCAAACATCTAAACACATAAACACATAAACATAAATTGTTTGTTTAATAGTATAAGATATCAGTTTGGAAACAACAGACATTTAAGTTCAAAGCTGTTTTTGATAATTTGATAGTCGAATTAGGATAAAGAGTAATTGAAAGCAACAGTGCAATAATTCAATGAAACATTTTTTATGGATGAGAGATTGCATTTGTTCAAGTTTGAAATGTAGGAAGGCCGTTTTTTTCAACTTTCGATTGTTCATAAATGATAAATGAATATTATAACGGTACATTTTGGCACACATCAAATTCATTTGTTGGAATGAATTATAAGGTCTCATGGAAAGAAACCAGAAACTTTTACCATCAGTTATATTATCAGTCAAATAATAGAGATAAGATAATAACGACTCTAGAGGCTATGATTATTAGCAACAATACAAGAATGGAAGTCATTTTTTAATTATTTAATGAAAACAATAATAAAGTATTGAGGTTAGGTTCTTTGGTAATAGAGCTTGTCAGCAACATCAACAGCGGTCAAGCTGTACATCTGAAATTCAGTCAGATACTTTTCAGCAAAATAATTGAAAGTATACAGTACTCAATAAAGCAAAGGGGTTTTGTAAATTCTAGCATGCTAAATAAGGGTAATAAACGTTTGAAAACATATTTATTGTGTATATACGAGCAGATAAACTTATAAAAAAAATATAATAAAAATGAAAAGGAAATGGGATCTATTTCTATCAAGCGCAGTAATACAATAGCACATTTTGTACAAAAACTGGTGATGTACCAATCAGAATCCAGTATTTAGTAGGCACTAAAAGTATATATTTCAAAAAGTCACCACGTGGTCTTTTTTAAAATTATAGAAATATACAATTATTGTAAAATTTATGTGTAATCGTAACTAGCATGGGATCGGATTTTAGTGTGAAAATGTTTATGTATAATTAAGTATTATGTCTTTGTATTGCAAACTATTTGACAGAGTCAAATTAGGTCATTGGGGATTTGTTTTTATTCACCAATAGTAGCAACTATGCAAATTTATGCAAATTTGGAAAAAGGAAGTATCTTCGAGAAAGAATAAGGGATGACCATCAGACTGAACCCCTTATTATAATATCAATTTTCTTTTGCCAAAGATTAAATTTGAATGTTCCTATTAAGCAATCGCTATAACTCAGTGAAGTCGCTCTATGACAAGAGTTATTAAATTAATTATTTCCACAGCTGAAGACGACGTCAGCCCACCAGGACACACGAGGCGAAAACCATGCCTCATCTTTAAATTTGGGAAAAATCTGTGCACGTGAGTTATAAAATAATTTAGAGGGCCCTCAGTGCTACGAATTTATACAAATTTGATGAAGCTAGCTCGTCGAAGGTTACATTTAAAAATCAAGCTTGATTTAGACTTATTTGGGCAATTAATTAAAAATAAGGGAAACTCTTATTAAGAAGGTTGATGAGAACTAAATATTTAAGTATCTACAGAATTGGTATCTATCATTATTTGATTCATTATATATGCTCATTTAATATTTTTCAACATCAGTATTATTTAAAAGAATTAACAGATGCTCAAAGCTCCAAGGATAATTTATTCTATCTAAATTCCACTGACGGCCGAACTCAAACCCTGAGAGTTAATATTTAATTTTTGATATTGTTGGAATACAGAATTATAAATTTTTATTTGACAAGCGAAAGCAAGGTGACAGATTGAGCCATATAAATATATATGAAATATGCTGATAGGAAAAATACGAGAACTATTAATCGATACTAGTAAGCATAGTAAGATTTTTAGTGAGCTATCTGTGATATTTTTTCTTGCATACTTTCTCATATTGTTTTTATATTTTTCGTTTCATATTTTATTATTGTATATATATATATATATATATATTATATATATATATATATATATTATATATATATATATATATTATATATATATATATATTATATATATATATATATATATTATTGTTGAAATTATTTATTATTTAAGAAATTGTATTATGCGTCAGGTCTTATTGTAACTAAATAGGTCATAGCATGAAATTCTATTATTGATAAAATGGCAGAAATTAATTATAATAATCTCAAACCTAATAAAAATTGTACAAGAATATTAATTTATTAATAATTTAATTCAACTGAACCACATGGTAATTAAATCTCTTTGGTAGGTCTAAACCAATCACAGTGCATAGAAATAGCACCAAGACGGTGATCGTTTGAAAGCAACACACGTTAATCTATTATCAGACAACAACCCTGCCTTATCAGTTACACTAGCACATGTACATTGTATGAGAGGAACTATGTCTATAAGATTAAGCAGTTTTAGGAATTACATAAATTAAATTATTATTGTAATTAAAGGAATTGTATTCTACTACTTGCCACTGACGTCATGTTTACGTCACAAGCGTTCTACCAATGGCAAATTTTTATGCAAATTATTACATTGAGATTCCGAGAAGCAAGGTCTAGCCTAAAAGCTTAGAGAAAACAGAGCACTTCCCTTTTGAAATCCTTACCGTGTAGATCTCTTTCATAGTTACCAAAGACCTATTTGTAAAATTTCTTGTTCGATTTTTAAATGTTCTATTTGTGAGCCGATATTTTGGGCCAATCTATTTGTTATTTATAAATTTCTGTTTTCATCAATCGATAAATTTAAAAGCTTAAAGTAAACTATCCCTTAATTAATTCGGTGAAAGAGATATTTAAATTAAAATTCCCCACGTGCTGAAACCGAAGCCTAGATTGCCGCCGATCAAACGATTTTTGATCTAAAGAAGAAAACCACGACTACCAAGGAATTTCACGTGAGTTATAAGTCATAAGGGGCCCCAATCTACGCTTCGAAAATATTTCAGTGCAGAAAAACATAAATTTTTCTTCGTTAAATTATTGGCCACGCCGACAAGCGCTTTAGCACTTAAGAATCTAGAATTTATTCATATTAAATTTATAAGAATTTGTAGTTGATTAACTATCCTCCGCTGCCTGAACCACGACCCGAGCATTTTTCTAAAAAATATTTTTTATAGGTAATTCATTTTTTCACTATTTTTTTCAAAATTGTTCAATTTTATCAATCGTAAAATTCTGTTGAATCACGCATGGTATCATGCAAGCACAAGAAAATTTTTAACTATTCTGTTAATGCCAAATTATTATCAACCTGTAAATCAAATTCTGAACCTGCACTGTATGATTGCATATTTTATTGTAATATATTTCAGTTTTGTTAATTCGCTTTCTGAGTTCGATTATTTCTTAAGCCTGTCAATTATGTGTCTGATACGTTCTATATCATCAAGAACCGATCGAATACGATCATTGGAATAATTGAATCAAGCTGGATATTGGAACAGGTCTAAGTGGATGTAGCGAGTGGGGTCAGATCGAGATATTTATTCTTTGTCCTTACCTGCTCATATATCAGCTTTTATCTGTTACCTACCTCGACTTTGGAGCGAACGCATCAATTGTACGGCAGTGGCAGCCATAGATCATATAAATTCCTACAATAGAGCTTAAAACCCGACAAGACTCTGTTCTCGAAGTATATTCTGAACGATATTTGGTTCAAATACCGTATTTTAATCCTTCAGAACTTATTAGAGACGCAGTCCCGTAAATTATCTACATCGGGATTTTTGCTCGACCTGTATGATTTTGTATGCTCATTCTTCACAGGTAATAATTTTAAGGTATCCGTCTTCAGTGTTTAGCGATCGCTACACTACTTATAAAAATTTCATCATTATACAATTTGTCATTAGAGGAATCAAGGGTGAGCGAGCGTTTAGGCCTCCCGCGATTCCGACAATTGTATTGAGTCTTGTAGTGAGTCAATCAGTCTGGTGTTCACTCAGCGTCCTCACACGCCATTGCAAAATTTATAGCCGCTACACCATTGACTCAGTACAAGATTCACTCTACATGTGTGAAGCCGTCAAATACCGCTCCACATGATTTGCCGGCCCAACGTGAGGCATTTAAATACAGCATTACATCACCCTAAGTGTGTTGTCCTATCCTTGGAGGTGAGAGTGACTCCCCCAGGAAGAGCACCACATGATTTGGCGCCCAACAGTGATAGGCATTGAAGAGGCGGATAATCGACTGCGAGGATTATTTAGTTGCTCAGTATACTATAGCGCTGACAACGGGAAAATTTGTGAAAAATTCATGGTTGTGAATTTCTTCAAATTTAATATTAACTGTTCACTGTTATATAAAATAACAAGACGTACCATACCCATTTTTGAACAGAAAAGAAATTTATCGATTGATGAATTTTTAGAGAAAAAATCGAACTCAGAATTTTATTATCGTGTTATTCGAAAATTGGTCGTACTATAAGTCATAGGTATAAGAGATATCATAAGAAAGGTCATATTATTTGAAGAATATTAGGTCTATATTGAAACAATTTATAAATATTTACAGAAAAGAGGATTGAAGTTATTTACATTTTTTAAATTTTTAAAACATAAAGAGGGAAGTAAAATTAAATCACGGATATATTGCGGAATAATTTAAGCAGAGTATCACTGCTTTTATATAAAATTTTGCAAAGAACACTAGCCTATATATAGAATTGCGGCAAGAAATTATAAAAGTAAAATATTTATAATAATAGTAATAATAAATTATAAGAGGCGTACCTGTATTACCGCATAAGTGTTCACTGTGTATCCTGTATGTTCTTGTCATTTTTATGTCAACGATATTGCTAATTTGATTCACTTCATCACTGAACATATTATTGAATCACACTTTTGTATTTCTTCATTGAACGAATTTTTCACACTATTTCAATATTTGATCATTCACATATAATCGTTTCACATAACCCCACATGTTTGCGGTCGTTTCAACACACTTGCATCTTTATATCATCCGATAAATTATGGAAGAACCACATCGCATCCTGGAGCCCACATCGGCGACTTCAAGGGCGGAAGATGTCGCGCAGGAGAAACGCCCATGCACCGCCGTCCCAGAGGTCCAGACGTCTGTACTTCACACTACAGAAGCCCCACCGCTGACCGAAGACCACACACTCATCCCGCTATATGGGCAAACATCATCCTGGAAGTAGTAAAAAATTCATATGAAGGAAACACACGAGCAAATGAAGAAATAATTGAAGAAGTCGACAGATGCGGATAGCAAGTGAACAAGGTTTCGAAAAACAGGAACAAAGGTTGAAGGAAGCAGCAGAGGAAAGCAGGATGGTAACACGGCAAATCGAGGGGGATCATCAGACAATAAAAATCAATATTGGACCAGAGACTGAGCCCATGCATGCAGAAGCAAACATACTCGACGAGGAGGTCATAAAACAGGCAAGTGAACATGACACATATAAGGAAGACCAACCTACCGAGAATGTCAAGACTGAAGTCGCACCGCACTCCGCAGAACGCCGAGAGAAGCTGGACGACATCACCTGCCAGGCCGAGGACGACATCAATGGCATAGAGGGACAGCCCATACCACCGCCCGCAGAACGCCGAGAGGAGCCGGATGACACCACCTGCCAAGCTGAGGAGACATCCATCAGGTAGAAGAACAGCCCGCACCACCGCGCGCGGGCGCCAGGAGTCCAAGGACGTTGCCCCCACCATGTTGAAGAGCAGCCCGGACCGCCGATTGCCCACATCACTGTCCCTCCTCCGAAGACAGCATCTGCAACAGATAAAACCAATACTCATGAAGATAGTTCGCCAGACATAGAATAAAACAAAAATTCACAACAAATCAAAATCACCACCAAAACTGAAACCCATGAATCAAAACAACAAACAAGACGTCAAAGAAGAAGAAATCATCTAATAGAATTCATCTACACCGCCGTCATGTAAGACTAAAATTGAATATCCAATTTCTCCCCGCCATGCAGAAAAGGAAAATAGTCTCAAGAAAGACCTACAACCACCGCAGTCATGTCCGGTTAAAATTAAGCCGACCGTACACCAGCATGCCGAAAGAAAAAAGTCATTGAAAAAACCACAGACACCACCGGCATGTCAGGTTTAAAAAGATCAAACTGCATGTTACCGGCCGACCAAGAGGAAATGAGTTTGAAAGAATTGATTTACACCATAGGCACATTCGTTTTAAGCAAAGTTTGATAAAACGGATAGTTGCAAATTGGAATGGAAACTTGGAACAATAGAGAAATCAAATTTAGATGGGGGCTTGAGGAGAAAATAATTTCGAATCAACTGGAAACTACGTTCGTGGATTATATCAATCATCAAACTTCTTCATAGTCCCAGCCTACCCATTGAATCACATCTTTGCAGACTGGCATCTGTTACTGCAGCCTAATCAACATAACCTTAACTTTGCCGCATCTCAGCTAATAAGGAAATATCAACCATTCACTTCAAATGAAGAAATCGAAATCAACTTTAATAACAGAAGAAAATAAAACTACAAAACAACTCTAAAAATTTACCAACCTGATCAAGCCATCAGTCTCGTGCTACAGTCATCACAGAAACAATCGCCTGGTACAAGCCGCACAACTGAAAAACAGAAACAAAAATTATATTATCCACGGAAAATAATTATAAATTAGAAATAACATGAAATTAGTAGTGAATAGGAGGAAAGAAAATAAACAAAGTCTATATTTGTTGCAAATACTATTCAAATCTTAAGAAGTAATATGTGAAATCTTGTATATTTGTTATAGTTATGGGTCTGCTCATAAGCCACCCGTGAATGGAAGTTGTGGAGTTGTTTTAATGAAGGATCCAAAGAGACCTCATTAATTATTGTATTTCGATTGTATCCAATGAAAGGAACAATCAATTATTTATTTTTTTTTCGTAGCCAAAAGTGCACGATATATTGTTTTTAGTGTTAAGTGTTGAGTTTTCGTAGAAGTAAGGAGATGAAATAGTGTATTCATCACAATATCGGATTTTTCAAATAGTCATTGTTTCGACTCGTCTCCCAATTACCTATTTAAAATATCCTGGGGCTTTTGTGTGATGAATCTTTCAAATAGATCTCATGAAAGAGAGAAAAATTGTGATTACCTTTTAAAATGAAAGAATTTGCTAAAGGAATAGTTAGCGACCGAGCGATAAAGCTTACTTATCAATAACTGTATATTAGATAAGAGTACCGTTCTGTACTGAATATTTTTCTAGGAAAATTATTCAATAAAATTATAATTATTTTGCGAATAAAGCACAAATTATTTATGAATCGCTCACTGATTTTGAGGTTACACTTTGTTTACTATCGATCAGATGTTTTTAAAACAGTTCGAACGCAGCTGACTGATTCAAAGCATTGTCAAATATCATACCGGTTCTCATGCAAGGTAAAATATCATTCCTAAAAATTATAAAACTATCAATAAAGGATCAAGAATTTCAAAATAAAAAATAAAATGTATGTATTATTGTTGAAATTATTTATTATTTAAGAAATTGTATTATGCGTCAGGTCTTATTGTAACTAAATAGGTCATAGCATGAAATTCTATTATTGATAAAATGGCAGAAATTAATTATAATAATCTCAAACCTAATAAAAATTGTACAAGAATATTAATTTATTAATAATTTAATTCAACTGAACCACATGGTAATTAAATCTCTTTGGTAGGTCTAACCAATCACAGTGCATAGAAATAGCACCAAGACGGTGATCGTTTGAAAGCAACACATGTTAATCTATTATCAGACACCAACCCTGCCTTATCAGTTACACTAGCACATGTACATTGTATGAGAGGAACTATGTCTATAAGATTAAGCAGTTTTAAGAATTACATAAATTAAATTATTATTGTAATTAAAGGAATTGTATTCTACTACTTGCCACTGACGTCATGTTTACGTCACAAGCGTTCTACCAATGGCAAATTTTTATGCAAATTATTACATTGAGATTCCGAGAAGCAAGGTCTAGCCTAAAAGCTTAGAGAAAAGAGCAGCACTTCCCTTTTGAAATCCTTACCGTGTAGATCTCTTTCATAGTTACCAAAGACCTATTTGTAAAATTTCTTGTTCGATTTTTAAATGTTCTATTTGTGAGCCGATATTTTAGGCCAATCTATTTGTTATTTATAAATTTCTGTTTTCATCAATCGATAAATTTAAAAGCTTAAAGTAAACTATCCCTTAATTAATTCGGTGAAGGAGATATTTAAATTAAAATTCCCCACGTGCTGAAACCGAAGCCTGGATTGCCGCCGATCAAACGATTTTTGATCTAAAGAAGAAAACCACGACTACCAAGGAATTTCACGTGAGTTATAAGTCATAAGGGGCCCCAATCTACGCTTCGAAAATATTTCAGTGCAGAAAAACATAAATTTTTCTTCGTTAAATTATTGGCCACGCCGACAAGCGCTTTAGCATTAAGAGTCTAGAATTTATTCATATTAATTTATAAGAATTTGTAGTTGATTAACTATCCTCCGCTGCCTGAACCACGACCCCGAGCATTTTTAAAAATATTTTATAATTCATTTTTTCACTATTTTTTCAAAATTGTTCAATTTTATCAATTGTAAAATTCTGTTGAATCACGCATGGTATCATGCAAGCACAAGAAAATTTTTAACTATTCTGTTAATGCCAAATTATTATCAACCTGTAAATCAAATTCTGAACCTGCACTGTATGATTGCATATTTTATTGTAATATATTTCAGTTTTGTTAATTCGCTTTCTGAGTTCGATTATTTCTTAAGCCTGTCAATTATTGTGTCTGATACGTTCTATATCATCAAGAACCGATCGAATACGATCATTGGAATAATTGAATCAAGCTGGATATTGGAACAGGTCTAAGTGGATGTAGCGAGTGGGGTCAGATCGAGATATTTATTCTTTGTCCTTACCTGCTCATATATCAGCTTTTATCTGTTACCTACCTCGACTTTGGAGCGAACACATCAATTGTACAGCAGATGCAGTACTACAAATCAATAGAAACTATAAGGAATTCTAATCAAATACAGCCTTCGATCACGCTCGGTATTATCTCACACTTCTGACCCCTTTGTCAGATGGTAGCGAGTTGGATTGTTGTCGATACCATATTGTCTTGTGCAATATTTGGAACCTTTATATTTATCTATATCTTCAGCATCTATAGTAATTGTGGAGTCAATCAGAGCAGCGGTAAGGATTGCAGATTGATAAAGTGGCAGCAGTTTGCAGCAATTGCATTTTATTTAAGCTCCTTGAAGAGCTGGTAAGAACCATATGGTATTTTTATTTCAGCAGGCGCAAAAATATAAAAAAATACTCAAATCTCATTTGCTCTACCGACTACTGCCAGCTGGGCACATGTAACCCCAAAAGGACGTTACAATGTATATAAAAAAAAAATTTTACAAGATGCTACACTTATGATTATTCTCCAACATAATTGCCGTGGAGGTTGATGCATTCCTCATATCAGTGGACCAGCCTACCAAAACCTCAACCTCAACCAATTCACAATTATTGGAAATTTCCAATCAAGAAGAAGAATAAACCACTGCAAAATGGTATTGGAGCTTCTCAATGCATATTGAAATCCTTTCAATGTTTCGTCAATAATTCACATGAGTATCCCATAGAAGTTGCTGTACTACATGTCAACATAGGATTGATTGCCTTCATTAGAGGGTGAGTCAGGGGAAGTAGAATGAGAAGAAAAATATGTTTTCAGGAGATGAAGAATCTAGTGAAGCAAACTAGAGCAGCCAGCGTTCGTGACAACGACTCATCGCGTTGTTGTTTTTGAAAATTTTGCAATTAGAACGAGCAGGTGTTGTTAGATGGGTGGAGTGGGGAAATAAAGGGTACAAAGGGGGGTAGATATGAAGGTACAAAGAGCGAGAAAGGGTGGAAGAAGGAGGAGAGGGTTCTGATTGCAAAACAAGCCCGAGGACCTAGACAACGAATATTGTTCATTGTGATTAGTAATTTAGATGCTGTCCGGAAGAGTACACCACTCCAGACACGGCCGTACAATATTTTTGTACGTGTGTATTTTCATTATTTCGCACTCTGTGTTCACATTTTGATTACATCTCTCCACAGTGTAGTGAGAGAGAGGTTATTGGCGAATGTTTGAGTTGAAGTGAGTCAGGAGAGCTATTAGTTCCTATAGTGAAATTCACTTGAAATTGCCAGCATGCTTTAAAATTAACGTCAAAGTTCCACATTTGAAAAATGGTGACAATTTGAAGTGACTCTTACTATAAACCAGAGAAGAGAGAAGAAAAATTTATGTATGTATGTATGGGATGTAGAGAGACAAAAGAGAGGGAATTCTTGTAGTAGCCATTGAAGATTGATTGATTGATTGATTGATTGAGTACTTTATTTATGTAGATTACAATATATACTGGCTTATACACTTATATACAATAGCTTACAATACAGCAAAATTATAGATGAATTTACATGATATAGACTAAGAAATAATTATTGAACTGTATATGATATGAAAAAGCAGTTTGTAATATAATAACTATAGATAATAATCATTGTTATGCATCTACATAAATTGGCGGAGCTTTGGACATATCAATGTCCATTCTTCGGAAAGAATATTAAAAATATCCTCCCCACTACTCTCTACCAAAACGTTAATTTCGTTATTTAAACTAAGGATTTATTTATTAATGGAAATATTGTAAAAGTTTTAATCAATATGAATATTAAGAGAAAAAAAACAGAAAATTGATAGAGTAAATAATTATATAGGTAGATAAGATCAAATAATTGATTAATAAAATGAAGTAGGCTGAAAGTAGATCAGGGTTATCAACTTTCAGTAATATACAGCATATGCAGTGGATAATTGAAATAACATGAGTTTATATAATATATATATATATATACAATTCGTTCTATAACATGGTTTAAAGGTTTGTATTTGTGGGATGGGTGGGGGATGGTTGTCATGTGATCGTTCTAGGGCCGGACAGTTTCAGTCATTTGTTCCAAAAGATGTTTTTTTAAAGTCAGGATGAAGCTCGCTCGGCTCTCGATGGACCTGATAGAAACAGGAAGTGCATTCCATGCACGACAGGCACTGACTAAGAAGGATTTTGTGAAAATAGTAGTTCGATGATTGGGTATCCTTAAAGTACTTTCTCCGGTTCTAGTATGTGAAGCATCTATCCTCCTACCTTCAGAGACAAATTTGAAATCATCTTTAAAATAGTTCGGATTACCGTATATCAAGATATCTCTAACAAGCTTGACTATTCGAAAAAGCCTCTGATCGGGAAGCTTCAATGTTGAACTAGCAATGTGGGCTGGGGTGATATGATCATGGCGTTGGAGAGAGTAGACGAAACGTAGACAATAATTTTGGCAACGCTGTAGTTTATCATTCAGAGTGACTTGCATATCGTTAAGAACAGAATTACAATACATTAAATGTGGGAAGATGAGAGATTGAACCAATAATATTTAATGTTTCTAGGGAGGATATCGTGCATTTTCTTCAATGCATGCATGGCTGAGAATACCTTTTTACAAGTTTTGTTCACTTGTTCTGACCAGTCAAGAGTATTATTCATAATAATGCCTAATTTTTAACTGAGCTACAGTAAGGAATGTCATTACCGTCTACACTAATTTTGTGAATCGATTCAAGGTCAATATTGTTTATAAGACGAGAATATCCAATTATAATGGGTTGTGTTTTGATGGGATTAAGCTTAAGGCCATTTTTCTTTGTCCATTCCACTATCGAATTGATATCCTGATTCATTATTCCAACTGTTTCATTAATTTTTGTTATGGGACAGCTTAAATAGATTTGAAGGTCGTCTGCATAAGTATGGAAACTGGAGAATTTGATAATGGAGAAAGGTCATTAGCATACAAGTGAAGAGGAGAGGCCTAAAATTGAACCTTGTGGTACTCCATGCATAACGTTTTTCCAAGTTGACTTTTTGTCACCGACAGATACACATTGTTTCCTACCTAATAGATAGGATTTAAACCAAACTAACGAGTTGTGACTGAAACCAAGAATAGCCAACTTATTCAGAAGGACTGTATGATCAACAGTATCGAATGCTTTAGAAAAATCAAATAGGGTGAGGATGGTGCATTTTCTTTGGTCCATAGCTAACCTTATATCATCAGTGACACGAAGCAGAGCTGTCTCAGTTGAATGGAATTTTCTAAAGCCTGATTGAAAGTTATGAAGCTTACTATTGTTGTCTAGAATTTTACAACTTGAGCATGAATGAGTCTTTCTAGCACTTTGGACAATGCAGGTAAAATACTGATTGGTCTAAAATCCTCAACTTTATTGGGTGATGGAACTTTATTTAGAGGGCGAACCAGAGCAAACTTCCAGTTTTCAGGGAAAATGCCTTCTTCAAGTGACTTGTTGAAAATGTATGTAATGGTTGGTAAAACAGCAAATAACATCTTCTTGATAAATTTAATAGGAATTTTGTCTACACCCATAGCATTACTATGAATACGTTGAATTGCTCTGAAAGTGTCTTCTTCTGAGATTGGATGGAAATGAAATTGATCAGTGATTGGTAAATCTAAGTTTGTAACCTGCTCTTCAAGATCATCAATGTGATTAGCAATGACAACTTCGTCGCGTTGGTTAGAGTGTGAAACGAAATGGTCATTTATATTATTCAATGGTAAGTCAATTTGTGGATTCGATTTCTCTTTGCCAAGCCCGAATTCTTTTATTCCCTGCCAAAGTGATTTAGAGTCTTGTCTATTGTTTGTCATAAACGAATTCAAGTACCTAATCTTTGAGTTCCGTAATTCCTGTTTAACCCTATTTCTAAGGCTCCTATACTCTATCAAACTGTCCAAGTCAAATGTCTTTTTAAATTTTCTATGTGCTTTGTCTCTACGTCCCATCATCTTAAGTATGTCTTCAGTCATCCACGGTACTCGTCGTTTTCTATTAATCCTCCTTGTCACATAAGGTGCATGTTTGTCATACAAAGTCAAAGTCCAATTCTCGAAAGTCTTGACCATGTCATCAACTGAGGGTAATGCTTCAATTTGATGCCATGGAGTCTGAGCCACATCAGTCAGGAAGGCGGCTTCATCAAAGTTTTTGAAGTCTCTATAAGTGATAATTTTCTGTTCTGGCTTGGGTATCTTATGGGAAAGTACACAGTAGATCAAATCATGTCTAGAAATAGCTGGGACTGAGATTTGGCCTGCTTGAACAACCTCATTGGGATCACTAACAATGAGAAGGTCAATGAGTGTGTCTGATTCATTAGTATGATGAGTTGGATCGAGAGGTAAAATAGTCATGTTTAGGCATTGGAAAATTGTAGTCAGTTGAAAGTAGTCAAAGTTACGATTTGTCATGTTCAAGTCGGTGTTCATATCCCCCATAACTAGTATACGGTTATAACAAGGCATAAGAGAAAGCAAGGCACTTTCGAAATCTGTGAAATGACCTATTTTTGGTGGGCGATAACAGATACCAACGAGTAATTTATCAGTACTAGATAAGGATAATTCAAGTAGCATAAACTCTGGTCTGGAACAATACTCTTGTTTAGATGTGATTAAAACTTTTGTTTTGATACCTTCTTTCACATAAATTGCTACACCCCCACAAGCTTTATTTAATCTATCATTCCGGAAAAGATTATATCCAGGCAATGCAACAAAATTTGATGAAATACTAGGCTTCAAAAATGATTCGGAAATTCCGATTATATTGAAGTCCTGAAAACGGAAGATTGCTCTGAGTTCATCAATGTGGCAACTGAGGGATTGTACGTTAAGGTGAGCAGCCTTGAAAAGTTTTTTGAAAGAGTGGAGCTTATTTGCTAGAAACATACCTGCGTCATTATTACTATTATTGAAATAATCATACCTACTTGAGGGCGAGCGAGCTGACGTGTCAGTGAGAGGCATCATGGAAGCAGCAGACCAATCGTGAACCGACCTCAGAACAACACATGACGGGGAAAATGGGGATGAAACTGATAAAACTTAACCTAAATGAAAAGTCTCTTGATTCGAGTGCATTCAGTATGCCTTGACAGTTCGGCTCCCTTCACTATTTAAAGCACTAGTTCAAAACAAAATTCACTAAACACAATAAGATGTAGATGTGTGGAGTTCCGGTGATGAATAATCCTAATGGTGAATAAGATGAAGATTGAGGAAGAACTGGTAGTGGGAGATCTGGTCCAAGTGGAGATAGAGCGAGTAGGTATCCAGTAGTGGAAGAATCGGGTCCAAGTGGAGGTAAGCGAGAAGGAATCCAGTAGTGGAAGATCGAGTCCAAGTGGAGATAGAGCGAGTAGGTATCCAGTAGTGGAAGATCGAGTCCAAGTGGAGATAGAGCGAGTAGGTATCCAGTAGTGGAAGGAGCTCCCAAGAGTTTCCATTGCAGTTATGAGTAATATGGTGGTCTATACTGTATACTTAATTGTGTATGATATTATGTGAGTAGGTTGTTTACATTTGAAATGAGTTCGTGTTTTTCTAATGTGATGAGAATGCATGATATGTTTGTTGTTTGAGTCATGTGTAACGTATAAATCGAAACTGGGTCTAGATTGAAAGTACACTGCGACACTGGCATGAACTGAATACTTGAAACTGTCAGTATAAGTTATTATAAACATCAATGCTTTCATTTCAACCAATACTGTCAGTTTGAAGTGTAGAAGCACACTCTAGAAGCTTCTAGCTTCATATACATCTATGAATATTAATGCAAGAGTAACCAGCCTCATGTGCTCATTCCACTTGACATACATAGCCTTAACAAACAGGTTCCATTTTTTCCTTAATGTTCCATGTTTTTTCGTAAATCATCTTTGAATCATACATGTTCATGTTCACAATTCTTCCAAATCATCTTTTTTTCTTAAATCATCTATAAATCATACATTTCCATGTTCACAATTCAATATGTGAATTATTGCTCTCAGCGGCAGAAAATTACATGACATTCTAGCTGAGATTGTTGCCTAATCGACTCTCAATATGTTGATAACTGTCTTGTCATTGATAACTGAAAGATTTACTCAAATTTCGACAGCCTGATTACAATAATTATCACTAAACTGGGTTGTTGTTTATTGTTTTGTGAATATTCCATGAATTGACATTAGATAGCAGTAGCTGTTTGTTAGAGTATGAGTATCCAGTATCCAAGAATCTCTCAAGGGGGAGGGGTCCATTACAGAGAGTTGCTCACCCCTGGGTTCAATGACGCACCCTTCGTCCCGTCATAATATTCTGGGGATCCCCACAAGAAAATGTCTACACTCGTTATTTTGAACAGTTCCGTCATTTTTTGACCCCCTTTCCCTCATGGATATATCAATATATAATTGACAACATGCATTGATCGATAGGCTTACATTTGTCATGAACCTACCAATTTAAAATTCAGAATAATATACTAGTCTATTCATTCAATGACGTATACAAAAGGGAGTATATTTCTATAGCGAGAAATTAATATTAAGCACATAATATGCAATTACTCAAAACGTAACAATTCACGATAAATCCCAACTCCACATTACAGCAATCACAATTTAAATATCAATAGCTTCACTGAGTTTTGGGTGCTGGGTCCGAGCGAATGAGGTTTTCAGGATGAAGAAAGAATAGAATGAATAAAATATCTTGTGGATAGTAGAAAGGGCAAAGTCAGTGGAATATTGAAGAGCAGTGCAGTAAATGCGAATTGAATGTGGCAAGTGGAAAGTGGAATATGGGAAGGAATTGCAAGCTTACCTCTCAGTAACTAAGGGAATTGTTTTATAATTATTATAATACAAAAATCCAAATCAAATGCTGTACATTACCCCGAAGACCTCTGCTACTGCAAATATTGACAACAGGGTAAACAGCTAGATGAAAATTTGATGAGCACTACTATTAAAAAATTATTTGTCAGCCCGGGAACAAATTCCGGGAATTTGACAAAATTTTTGAATAGTAGTGCTTATCGAATTTCCATCTAGCTGTTTACCCTGTTGTCAATATTCGCAGTAGCAGAAGTCTTTGGGGTTATCTACAGCATTTAATTTGGATTTTTGTTTAATAATAATTATTAATTTATTAGCAATTAAATTATTGCAATAAATAAGTAATTTTCATCTGTGGAAATTGTTCGTTCTAAATATGCCAATTGCAATGAATTACGTCTTGACATATATTTGAGAAAAAAATACTAAAAATCTGGTGTGGTACACTCACACAACTTTCATTGCTCATTGAACTGTAAGCCTCATTCTTAAACGAGAATAATTTAGGGGAATAAAATAATGACGATTGGCGGCACATATTTGAAATTACGATCAGACTACTGTTTATATGTATATATAATTGTTTTCAGAGTATTTTTACTTTCCTTGCCCTATTACCATAGGTAAAGAAAGTATGTTTTCCGAAAAAATTAAGGTACCCCAATTTCTAAATTTCTATACGTTTCAAGATCCTCTGAGTCCAAAAAAGTGGTTTTTGGGTATTGGTCTCTATGTGTGTGTGTGTGTGTGTGTGTGTGTTGTGTGTGTGTGTGTGTGTGTGTGTGTGGTTGTGTGTGTGTGTGTGTGTGTGGTGTGGTGTGTGTGTGGTGTGTGGTGTGTGTGGTGTGTGTGTGTGTGATGGCGGCTAAAATGGAGAAAATGTTGTCAAAAACAGGGTTTTTCGCGATTTTCTCGAAAACGGCTTCAACGATTTTGATTAGCTCTATCAACTGCCACAAGTCCCAAATCTGTAAAAATTTCAGGAGCTGCACCCCATTTATGCAAAGTTTGATTTTAGATTCCCAATTATCAGGCTTCAGATACAATTTAAACAAAAAATGTCAGGTGGAAAAGATTGAGCATGAGAATCTCTACAATTAATGTTCAGTAACATTTTCACCTAAAATTAAAAATAAGCTCGAAATTCGAGAAAATGTGATTATCCAATTGCCAACTGTTGATTCTATTGAATGATTCACTATAAAGAGATAGCAGACCTCGTGTGTCTCCAGCGTTATTGCCCTGTCACCAGCTGGCTCAAATCTTTGAATAGTAGACTTGAGATGCGCGAGTGCACTAGCGTCAGGTGATCAATTTTCATAACGGCAAGGAAAGTTGTGTGAGTGCGCCACACCAGATTTTTTCCTTTGTGTAAATTGTGAAATTAGATGATTTTTTAAAAGTCGTCAAAACAGCTGTTCTACAGATGAAATATCTCGATTATGTGTTCTTTTTATACACTGCTCTACCTACCTACCTCGAGCACGAGACGGAGGTTACAAAGTTCATTTCTAAAAGATTGGGTAGACTCCCCATTAGTTTACCAGGAAAGAGACTCATGCCAGTTGATAAAGCTAATGAATAAACTATACAGAGTATGAATTTGAAAATAATCGTTAGAGCCATTTTCGAGAAAACCTTGAAAAACATGGTTTTTTAGTAATTATCCGCCATTTTTCTCAAGAATATTACGGGTTCCTGTAATTTTCCCAGAAATGAGACTCATGTCAGTTGATAGGGCTTATAAATAGCTATCCATGATATAAATTTGAAGAAAATCGTTAGAGCCGTTTTCGAGAGAACCGTGAAAAACATGGTTTTTTAGTAATCATCCGCCATTTTTTCCGCCATCTTGAATTGAATTTTATTGAATTTGTTGTTGTCGGATCCTAATGGTATAAGGACCTTTAAAATTTCAAGTCAATCGGTTAATTAGGAATGGAGTAACCGTGTTCACAGACATACACACATACACACATACACACATACATACATACATACATACATACACACATACATACATACATACATACATACATACATTCATAAACACATATACACACACAGACCGACACCTAAAAATCATGTTTTTGACTCAGGGGACCTTGAAACGCATAGAAAACTTGAAATTAGGGTACCTTAATTTTTTTGGAAAACAATATTTTCCTTACCTATGGTAATAGGGCAAGGAAAGTAAAAATGCATCTATTCATAGACATCGGGCTGTATTCTTAGCTCAGAAAACGAGCATTCTAGTGCTTGGTCATTTCTAATTGGTGGGGGGTCTGCACTCGTGGACCCCCGTAAACACGCATATGTGTTGGGTGATGTACTGTACTGTACCAGATGATTGAAAATTAATAGAAGTCCTTATTGGACAATAATTCACAACGAATTTATTTCCTAATCACTCCACTGGACGACAGTAGCTATTTGCTGATTTACATAATCACCAGCCAGATGATTGAAAATAGTTAAGCCCACTCTCTCCCGATTGGTCAATAATTCACAATGTATTCTATAAATTCAAACTATTTTTGAATATCGAAGTAATTCAGAGCCTAGAGTTCATTCATTGTACTTAATGAATGTCGGCTCAGATTCATGAATTATTACAGTTCAGCAAGTGATAAATTACGTAGATTCAATCAAACTATATTAGTCCACTCTAGAGAAATTCACTATATATATTATTAGCATCGGTTATTATTAGCAATGGGAATAATATTATTATATCACATATGGTTATAATTAGCAATGGGATATTAATAGCAATAGGAATAATTCATTCCATTCAAAACGAATGCTGAGAGTATTAGATGAATTTCACAGAAGATGGATGCGCTATACACTATTAAATAATAGAACTGGTCTAGTTTTCCCAACTATCCATTATCCGCGCGTATCAGATCATCTTTTGTCTGCTGGGGTCTACTCTATTATCTACCTTCTATGCGCGCTGGCAAGACATGCATTGAAATCATAGCAATGCATTGCAGCAGCGTAGACGCACTAGATACTAGAGTGCTTCCATAGAACCCTATGCATTCATTATTATTTCGGCAGAGCCACAGCCTTCTAAATAATCTAGTTGCGTCGTTGTGACGTCATTATTAGGCGTGAGGAGGACCTATTGTTGTGGGGAGGGGGGTTAAGCAACGTGTGATTAATCAGGCACAAAGTGGGATGAAAGGGGGTGGGTAAGGGGTAGAGGTCCTTTTGTTCCACTCTGGATATAGGACGTGGTGTGTACTCAAATCTACTAGAGGCGGATCATCGTTGTATACTGCAATGGACTAAGGAGATTGAGGAGGCATGCTTGAGGCACGTTCAACAACAGTTGAAGCATGCAATGTGAAATTATAAATGCCGTTCATTGCTAATTTGTATATTTTGTTAATGAAATTGTGATTTTTTGTTGCTTCTCTGCTATGAACTGAGAGAAGATTAACACATGCATAAGACAAGTTGACTGAATTTTGAGGCATGCAACTTGAAAGTGAAATTTATCATTCTATTAAAAATTAATGGAAGTTTGTACTTTCTGAGATTTTGATGTTATGCACTGACTCAAGATTGGGGCATGCATCAGCCCGAAGTAAGGTTCATTCACATCTATGCCAAGGAACATGATGCAGTAAAATACCGTTTTTGGGGAATAGTATTCCTTGAAGTTCAGATATTCTATCAAATCATTAAGCATTAGTAATTTGAAGGCGAAAGTTTAAGAAATAGATTCTCTGCAGTGAATTGTTGATATTGAACAATATTTTCAGGCAGCATACTTATTCCATATTAAGCTCCACTATCACTGTATTACTTAGCTTACGGTCAAGTGCTGAAGGGGAGGGTATCATCGATACCCTTTCTGAGAATAGACATCCAAAGGTACAAACCTCACCATTTCATGTGAAAAAATGTAATACCTCAAATTTCGCATATTTTACCGTTTTACAGTAGGAGCATTAACCTATTTTTTATGTAGTGAAAATGTATGACATTTTATTAATTTATCGACATTTGGGAATGGAATAGTTCTGGGCCAAGCCTGTTGTTCCTTCCCAATCATATTTCTATGATTTGTAATTATTGTAGCCACGAATAAATGAATGAATGAATATTTTAACTCTGCTCAACATTATTAAAAAAACTCTCTAGTCTGTAGATTGATATGGTCCATCATGTCATTTTGTCTTACTGGTATTTTAAATGCTAGACCGTGAGATGAATTTTGTTTTGTTGAACACATAAATAGACGAATCTGAATCTGAATCTAACACTGCTCACAAATTCTTCTCACCGGTTACCGTTGTATTGAATTTATCAATAAAAATATCGGTGGATCGTATGTGAAGTCTGAATCACATTTGAGAAGAGATAACATCTACTAGCCGTTTCTAAGAATCAACGTTTTTCCATCAATTCTTTTTCCAAAAACGTTATTTTGGAAGAAACTAGACATAACAATAAATATTACTCACAGAATAGTTGCGTAGCGAGAATCTGAGTGTTCAACGTCATTCTGTTATGAACAAGTTCGCTTGTACCAGTAGCGGTAGACTATTCTGATACGCGTACAATAGTATATTTCGCACCTAGGGCCGAAAATGAGACATTTCCGGCTCGAAATCGGTTTTCAGGTCCGAGGCCGTAGGCCGAGGACTAGAAAAGATTGAGAGCCGGAAAAACATTTTTGCCCGTGGTGCGAACGCTATTTTTCGTCACACAGAGAAATAAACAATATAAATATGAGAATAATGGTTTATTAAGCACATCCGAAAGCAAAAGTGGAAGGTCATAGCTCTAGCGAATCTAAGATAATCTGAATATCAGGATATTGTTCAAGTATTTTTATTTTTTATTCTGATTTGTTTAAATAACCTAAAAGATTATGTTCAATTATGTGGGAGGTTGAGTTCATGATTTTTTTTCTTTCAAATGACAATAAGATGATATTATTATAAATGTTTCAACTATTTCAACTATACGCTTGTTGTCATGGACTTCGGAAGTTTAGGTTAGAAGTTCTATCCTACTCTGAAAATCGAATTTGAATAGTTTATAATATTTATATCTTATCTGTATTTCATTCACCCAAATAAAATGATAGTATATTATTGCAGAATACTTTATTCAATTCTAGAAGCATAAACTGATTCCGTTACATAAACTATTTGTAAAAACGTTCAGCACCATGGATATTGCCCAAGTAGTTCCTAAATTATCCACCAGGTTTCGTGATAAACGATTAAACGCAGTACGATTAAACGCAGGTTTGAGGTTAGATTCTATTATACTCTGAAAATTGAATTTGAATAGTTTACAATATCGTATTTGTATTTCATTTATCCAAATAGAATGATAGTTTCTTATTGCAAAATACTTTATTCAATTCTAGAAGCATAAACTGATTCCGTTTCATAAACTATTTTGTAAACACATTCACATCAAATCAGAATAAGCTGACTTCAAGGTTATTTTACAGCCCTAGGGCCGTAAAAATTTTACCGGCCTGGTCAGAAAACAGTCATTTTCGGCCTCCATATGACGCACGAAAACCAGCTCATTACATTCAAGTGGGGCGAAAAAAAATTTTCTCCCACTACTCTTGTAGATACCGCATTGGCGAATTGGAGGTCGAATAAACTAGGGACACATTCTACAAAAGGTACACTATCACAAACGAATTAATGTAGCAAGTAGTAAGGCAAGCAAGCAAGTTGAAAGGGCAAGTGGCACGAGTATGGCCAATGACAGCAGAGGGATTTATATTGTCTGGGAATCTCTTCAGGTGGCTGAAGACAGGCAGGTAAGAGGCAATCCACAATGGAATAAAGCTGTCACTTGCAGAGAACGGGGGAATGTTTGTTCCTGTATCTGGTCCAGTATTCCTTCCTCCGCTGATATTCTAGCAGTAACCCATTGTTATTATTAGACAGATGGCTGGGTAAATATTTTATTGATGAATATGTAACCAGAGATTCGTCTATTCCTATTGTAACTATCGTAGATTAGTAACTATTCCCATTGTGATATTGTGATTGCTACTATTTCTATTGTAGCTTAGAAGGACATTCGGAAGGAGGTGTTGTGAAACAGTAAAATATCATATCAGATTAACATGGTTTGATTATTCTTGGAACATATTAATTTGTTCTCAGTTGCAAGGTGAAACGTAAAACATTCTGTACAATACAGCACTACACGATAGAACAAAGAAAAACATAACAGTTACTCAAGAAACAAACATCCTCAACACAGCTGCTCACTTCATAATCAATTGACTCATTTTACTCATGTTCAATCGTTTTGTTGTAGCAGTGTAGAATTTAAGTTGCATTATGTTCAAGTGTTGTGGAAATATATTTTTCACAATATTTTTATGAATATGTTATTATGTTATACATTTTCATTGCGCTATATTTCTGTGTTTTCGATGTGTGATGAAGTGTAGGCTAATTTCCAAACAATACTAAGATGCTGTCAAATCTATGAAGTTGGTAGGAGAGCGAGGAAATATAATAGAGAAAATTCAAACAAATTTGGCGGATTGTGTAAATCTAGACGGATCACTTCTGTTGAATTTGTACTATCTCCAATTGTTAGATGCATTTAGCTCAATGGATATCTCATACCTCATACACAATAATTCAACACACAATGCTGACAATTATAAAGCAGTTAGCCAGTAGTTAGGAGATGTCACTAATTGAAATCAGATGATAATTATCGTTGATGT
This sequence comes from Nilaparvata lugens, assembly GCF_014356525.2. NCBI lineage: Eukaryota > Metazoa > Arthropoda > Insecta > Hemiptera > Delphacidae > Nilaparvata > Nilaparvata lugens. The sequence continues at coordinate 27,825,398 of NC_052505.1, read as the reverse complement.
CAATCATAATGGTTGCGGATTGTGTGGGATTGAATTCAGAATGAACAAGGATTTGGAAGGCATTGAGCACTGACGACAACCACTAATTAATGCCAAATGAAGTTTTCCAATTTGTCTGGATGCGATGCGCACGCATCTTAATGAGACCATCAGCTTCAGGCCTATACCCTCACTAACTCTATCTATTCCATTCACTCTTTCTACTTTATCTGTTCTATCCACTCTATCTGATCAATCTACTTTATCTATTCTATCTTGTCCATCTACTCTATTTTCTATTTACTTTATCAAATCAACATCCTTTATCTACTCTATTAATTCCCTTCACAATATTATTTCATGCATTCCCACTTTCCGACACGAAGGAATCCAATAACAAATGGGTCAAGAATAGTGTTTTTACGGTTTTCTCGTAACTATTTTTTCAAATTCATACTTATTCTAAATCCCTTTCAACTCCCATGAGTTGTTTCTAGCAAAATAACAGAAACTGCACTAGGCGTCTCTCAAAAATGGCTTGCCATAATTTTCAAAGATCAATAACCTGAAGAGATAAACTATCAGGTCTATCAACTGGCATGAGTCTCCTTCCTGAGATATCAGTAGTATAATGGCCACTACTCTCCTTGAGCACTTGAGCAATGATGAAGGAGTAACATAGGCAACCCGCAACACAGTACGTGCTATTTAATTCTCATGGGAGACTCATTTTAATTAATGAGCCTGTAAAAATCAGAGTGGTTGTAAGTCATATCAACCTTCTTCTGAGAAATTAAAGGTTTTAGTAGAAGCTTTTCACTCAATTCCCAAGTGAGAAGGTGATGAATTTAATGTTTTCAGGGCAACAAGCACGTATTGTTCTCACTAATGACTATTGATTTGACCAAGAAAATAATCAATTAAAATTTTTGTAGGTGTGTAAATGACCAAAAAAATTATCAATTAACATTTTTGTAGGTGTGTTAATTACATGCACCACTCTGAACACTATGATGAATATGACTCTCTCTCTCTCTGGACAGTTCCTTGAACCATATGACTTACATCACTCTTCTAGTAATAGATTTATAGTTCTAGAACCCATAACTGGACTTGACTCGAAAATAAAAAAAATGACTCACACCACTCTGACTCTAACAGGCTCAAATGTTTAGGTACCTACTATCACAGAATACAGCAAATTTAATACAATTTATTAATTTTTATAATACTACAGCCGTTTTAAAATCTTAAAATGAAAAATCTTATACCAGAATGTTAAGCATTGAATTGATAGATAGATATGAAAGTGCTTTATTGAAAAAACAATATTTTACAAGAAGTATTACTTAAAATATTGCATACACTATACGGCTTGGTCTAAGACCGTCAGCCGGAAATTCCGAATAACTAAAATAAATGAACACACATTCTTCTAATCAAAATGAAATAAATAAATGAGTCTCTTTGGATAAAACAGAAGCATTCTAACATTTTATATTTCTATTGTGATCCAATTTTTTTCTTTATCTTTTTAAATAAAGAATAAAGACCAAAAAATACATAATGATCAAATTTCTTGATAATAATCAAATTAAATTAAACAACCTGAGTAACAAAAAGTCGGAAGAGTACCTAATGACAAAATTATAAAATATACAACCTACTATGGCACTAACCAAATATGCATAAGAAGGAAATATCCATGTTACGCTATTTCAATTCTAGAATGGACTAAATTATTTTTTCAAAAGTATAAACTTTTCAGTGGAAATGATCTGAGTGAATGAGAACGAAATAGCACTAAATTGACTCCAATTACAAACATTAACAACTATTGAGATGATGTATAATAATAATAATAATAAAACCAATAATGGGGGTTCATTACTATTCTAATATCAAACCAAACTATTAAATTATTGAAATACGTCAGCAATTGAACTCTTGAACTTATTGCCACCTATAGCGCCAAGCATCTCTACAAAATAGTGCCAGCTTTACCCAATCCTTGCCGTTCAAAAAATCAATAAATGCTTCCTGGTTAAGCTCAATAGCTCCCAAATATCTGCATCTCCACTCTGATAGAATGGGAGCATTGAATTGACCATTGCGGATGTAATTATTTCTAACAAGAACTCGAATAGTATTTTTTTTTTAAATTTTGGTGGGATTCGGTTTCGTGCTGAAAGCCTTAAGGTCGGATATCCAATCAATATTATTGCAGTTTGAGGAAGATATTTACATTTCTTGTAATGTGAGTGTGTCACAGCAGACATTCATATTTAATTTCAAAAACTATATCTACGATTGAGAAACCAGGTTGCCACCAGTTATGATAATATGGAATCGTAATTGGAAATGGAAAGGTTAGAACAAGGCATCCTCAAGAGTGTTGATAAGTACTGTATCATGAACATTGTCATATCTTCATTTCCGTTTTTGAAATGAGCTACCAACTTTCCCTATCATTAAATCCTCTTAAAGATTAATCTCTTCGGATTATCAATTTAAGCAAATACATCTATTAAGAAAAAATTGATATCTGAACAAAATATCAACTGTGTGAAACGCGTCTCCAGATGGACACGATGAACCAACGGTCTTTGATGAGAAATAGATTGATGGAAAACATCAAAATAAATAGATTATTGGTATATTCTACATTGAGGAGCAATGAACTAACACAACCTCTTTCGTGGGTTCATGATATCCTTCAGTTTGACCAACTATGGGCTGAAGCAAGCACAAAATTTAGACAGTGCATCAGGTGTGTAAAGCAGCTAAGCCACTATTATTATGTAAGGGTAGGTGAAGAGGTGGGGAAGGTTAAGGCTAGTTGACATTTGGAGCTTTTGAGGGGGAGCTCTGTGGCTGAATGGGTGCGTGGAGAAACAGATAAACTGAAAACTCTGTCAATTAACAGGGTAAGAGGTGGTGGTTGTACACAAAGAGCTTCCATTTACGTTCGTAACTTGGCTAATTCGTGTCGTAGTGTAGCATCTGATACCAAGTAGTGTGCTAGTCTGTATTTCTACATACTGCCTATTTCCTTTGTATATACGATGATAAATGAGGAGGAGGAGGAGGAGTAGTAGGAGGAAGAAGAAGAAGAGGAAGAAGAAGAAGAGGAAGAAAAAGAAGAAGAGGAAGAAGAAGAAGAAGAGGAAGAGAAGAAGAAGAAGAGGAAGAAGAAGAAGAAGAAGAGGAAGAAGAAGAAGAAGAGGAAGAAGAAGATGAAGAAGAAGAAGAATGAAATCATTATTAGAAGAGAAGGGAGAATAGGAAGAGAAAGAAGTGATAGGAGGTGCAGTAGTGGGAAAAAAAGAAAAACAAGAATACTATGAGGACATGAGGCATTAAGAGAGAAAGATAGAAGAATCTTGAGTTTAAATAGGTGAGGAAGTGAGAAGTGAAGAATATAATGGTGTGAGTGAGCAGATTGATCAATGAGAAGGGAGAAAGTGTGTTGGGAAATTGGGAATAAGGGTAGAAAAACGAGAGAGCAAGAATGAAAGAGAGACGTATAGGCGAAGGTGAGATATGAATTGTATAGAGTGTTAGTGGTAGTTGACAATATTATTTGTATATGACATAAATGAAGAAATGTAGAGAACGAAGAATTCCGACATAAAGATATAGTCTTACTGGAAAAGATGGGAATAGTGATGATAAAAACGAACAATTAAAGGTGTGAAGAGAATGAGGTTTTGGAAGCAAATGATGGAGTTGGTAGATAAAATAAAATTTTATTCAAAAATGAACAAAATACATTGGCAAGATGAAGGTTCACTTGAACTCCAAGTGTCAAGTCCAGAAATAAACAAACCAAAATTTATAATTTCATTAGATTGAAAGTCGAAAAGAATGAAAATACTGCACTAAACCGTAATTCAAAACTTGAAAACATTGAATTATTTAGAAATTTATGGTCTATTGACAGAATACTTTTTGTTCTATTAATAATAATTTTATTTTTCTTGATTTATTATAGGATGAAAGTGTATTATATTTCCAGGTTTGATTTTCCTTTTAAAGGGACAATCAATCATTTCTACTGTCAACTACAATTTTAACGAGAAAAAATCATCACTTCAAGTGATTGCAAGAGCATTGTACATAATCCAAATATAGAAAAAAAATGTTAGTATATTCAAGGTTGAACTTGGAAAACTGATAAATTAAAGAAAAAAACTAGAGGAAATGTAAGTTTGGTCAATTATGAACTTCTTCTAGATTTGTGAAATCCAATTATCATTTACATTTCATTTTCAATAACGGCTGCAAGCGAATTGTCTGGAAATGGCCGTCGTTGCAGGAAAAGAGTGGGAGATTGGGCACGGATGCTTTCGACACTCATAACCTGCTCAAAGACTGCTCATAGTCAGAATGCAAATGAGACTGCCATCACAATATGAGATGATACGAATTGTCTGCTAAGGAACGTGCTAAGTGCCTTGTTCCAAAGTGGTCATTACTGAAAATTGAATACTATTAGAACCTAATTGTTAATTGGATAGCACTTATATTATTTTTACTCAGTCTACTGTATACTATTTTATATCACTTTATACCTATCCAATTCATATCCCGATGTTAGAATCTTGAATAATAGTCGTTCATCATCATAGTATTTTTTCATTAGAATCTCTAGCACTAATGCACACAGACTATTGCAAAATCATTTATAGTCACTTTCAACATTATACTGGACCAAAATTATACATGCGATTTGTACTACATGAAAAGTTTAGCTGCCTTCCATGTATGGGAACGTGAGCATTATATGAATTTGGTAATTCCTAACAGCTCTTTTAGATATCGGCAATACAATATTAGTGTCTCTCAAATACCATATTACTCAACAAGACAATAAAATAAAACTAGTTATCGTTCTAATTTTTCCTTTAATTCATTCTTGTTCTCATTCGATTACTACCATCCATCTCTATTTCTGGATTCATTGTAAAATATGTGCTATATTGATAATATTGAACAATTCTTTTATTAGTTCTCCTGTGCTCAGGCGCAGTTTGTAAATTCTGTAAAATTTAGTTCGTAAGATGTTATTCTATCTTATTTTGTATTATAACAGAAAGGGAATAAATTTTATTTGATTTTGGAAAAAATCTCTTCCATCAATCTAGATCTTGAGTCACAATCATCCAAATCCGGCTGGTTTGTTAAAAGTAATTTTCATGCCCACTCTGGTTTTCTGCATCCTTCAACATGAAAAGCAAGATTTCTCAGTATTTAGTGAATGCTACATGGAGAATTCTTGTCTTGATATAATGTACTTCACAGCATTTTGAAACTCATCTAATCATTACTGCACATATCCTTCAAATTCTAAGGGTGAAACATTGAGATTCCAATATAGCTCGAAGTGTTTTTTCCGGAACCCTTGAAGTTGAAGCTTGACTGGAGTTGCAAGCTATGTTATTAGTGTGAGTTGAGTTTATTTCATTCCTTCTCTATCATCATCTCAAATCGCATAGTTCTCTCTTTCTCCAATTTCACAGCCGTCACCATTCTTTAACGTTCTTTAACCATTCGCCTTATCCAATCAAACTCTCGCTGATTACTCATTTTTCAATTCTATCCTCTACTCCTCTACTCTCTACTCCTCTACTCCTCTACTTCTCCACTCCTCTATTCTATCCTTCTACTCCTGTTTCATCACTCTTCAAATTTATCCCTTTTTTCACATCATTCTCTCTCCTGATCTCTCTCAGAATTTCCAATTTCTCATCATCGTGTTGGTTTCTTTCATCACTATTCCCTTCTCCACCACCTTCTTTTCCTTCTCCTCCTCCTCCTCCTCCTCCCCTCCTCCTCCTCCTCCTCCTCCTCCTCCTCCTCCTCCTCCTCCACCGACTCCTCCTTCTCCTTCTCATCCTTTCCATCCTCCCCCACCCACTCCTCCACACCCCCCTCCTTCTCTTCTATTCCACCACTTTCTTTGTATCTCTCACCTGTTGTTTCTTTCTCCACCAACTTCATTTTCACCTCGATATTCTCCTTCTCCTCCCATTCCTTTCCGTCTTTCATCCACTTTCAGCTTTGCTAATGGGCCTCTTGGTTCTCCTCCATATACTCCTGAGGGGTCTCTCAAGTACCGCCTCTCCCCTCCCGCTCTATCCCCATCCTCACTCCACACCCATTTCACCAAAACACTCAACAACTTTGTTGGTTTAACAAAACTCCTCTCTCTATCAATTCCACTCTCATTCGCATTTACTCTCTCACCTGCTATTCCACTTTCGCGCTCTCTCTTTCATTTCTACATTCTGCTTTCTGTGTATACCTGGGGGTCTCCTGAGTATCCCTCATTTCTCCAAAACACTCACTAGTCTGTAGATTTACTTTCTTCTTTGCTCTTCTCCCCTCACCATCTTGTTTATCATCTTCTCTTTTTTATCTCTTCACTCAGCTTCAAATTTGCTCTTTTTCCCTGCTATACCCTTTTCCTTTTCCATCATATCCTCCACCACCTGATTCCACTCCTCCTACACATATTCCTATTCTACAGTTCTACTTATACTCCCTCCTCCTCCTACTCCCTTTCCTACTCACAATTTTCTTCTTCTTTTACCACCTACCACTTCTCTTCTTCTTCCTCCTATTTCTTCTCCTCCTTCAGATCATCACCACTCCTGTATTTTCTCCTGTATTCTCATTAACAACATGCTTTCCCATCCTTATTTGCGATTAATGCTCCATTTTCCATACTACTCCTTGTTTTCCTCACATTATATTTCTCTAAGGCTATCTTTCCATGGATAGCATTAGCTCCCTTCCACCTTGTCAATGTATTTCGATTATTTTCGAATATTAATTGATTTTATTTACCAATTTCATAATTATCTTCCACACCATCTTTCCTTCATTCCTTGATTCCTTCAATATTGTTCGTCTCTCTCATCACTATTCCCTTCTTCTTTAGCTAGCCTATATCGTCATCTCTACCCTTATCTCTAATTCCCTCTCTTCCTTCTCATTCATCAAACTGTTCACTCATTTACCTAACTCGGAATTCTTTTATCGTCCTCTCATACTGCCTTATATCCTCATATTATCCTCCTTTAATTGATTTGATCCAACTGCACCTTGTATTACTTTTTCTCTTTCTATTCTTCCATTTCTCCTTCTTCTCCTCTCTCTTATTTTTCTTCTTGTTCTTCATCTTCCGCTTTTTCTTCTTCTTCTTCTTCTTCTTCTTCTCTTCATCTTCTTCTTCTTCTTCTTCTTCTACTTCTTCTCTTACTTTTCCTTTTTTCCACATCTTGCTGTCTGTTACCCACCACCACTCGTTCGTTCATCTCCAAATACTTCCACACCAATTCTCTCTTCTCTCTTTTACTGGCATTCTCTCTCTCCCTCTCCCCTCCATTCTGCGGCAGCTGGCACTTGACAACGGCACAAGTTGGAGTGTGTTTTCTTAGCAGGCAGTCGATGACGACGACTTTGAACTGTTATTTTCAGCTGAGTGCAAGTGCAAAAGTGGAAATAGTCAGCAACGCAATGTTTTTTAACGAGGTGACAACTCTCTCTATGGATTATTTCTTTCGTTTTAAGTTTATCGTTTCTCTTCTTCTTCATTATCTTCTTCTTCTTCTTCATCTTTCTTTCCCACTCCAACTGTTCACCACATCAAATTATCCTCTATTTCTCCTCCGATCTCTGATAGATAATGTTCCCTCGTTCTATCCTTCTTGACGCATTGTTTTTTCTCACGTTTATTATAACCTATACAATAATTGCTCTGATTTTAATTTCTGTTATCTGTATCTCCGTTTTAATTTCTCTATTAGTCTCCTAGTTTTCTCTCCCAATTCCTCTTGTTTTTCTCATTTACGTTTGTGTTCTTTCCCTTCTTGCTTTGCTCCGGACTTCAAGTCATTTTCCATCCTGATGTTTCAACGCCCTCTATGCTTTCCCATTCTTATTCATATTTATTTTTTCCTCTTCTAATTAGTTATCAGCTTCATTTCTCACTTGTCCTTATCATTCTGTTCTTCCTTCTCCTTTTCTTTTTCTTCTGCACTCCTTTGTCGTGGTCTTATTCAAATATTCCCCACCTTGTTCTTTTCTATTCTTTTGCCAATGCTTCTTCTATCTTCTTCTTCCCTTATATACACTACTCCAATACTTTTCTGAGCCAAAAAATGTTCCTCCTTTTCATTTTTCTTCTCCCACTTCTCCTGCTCCTGCTACTCTTTCCCTTCCTCTATCTCTTCCTTATTCGCCTCTCATCATCCTCCTCCCACACTGTACTTCTTTCAAGTCCTTCTAACAACCCATTTCCCGCTCCACAGAGTGTTTTTCCAACTTTTTCGTCAGCAACAACTTTTCTTTTCCACTTTTAGTGTTTGTGTACCATTTGTCGCCTCTTGACTTATTGACTCTAAAGACTTCTCGCCTTTTGCACTCGACTGCAATTGCAATTTGTACTTTCCAGTTGGTGCAACTTCAAGATTTAGAACTAGTACAGAGCAAAATCAAATACGAATTGAGAACAAAATTAAAGATTTCGTGACTGCTGAATCCAATCGCTCGATCCGAGTAGATCATTTATAGAATCCATATCTGAAGTTGATTTATCATAATGTCAACATGTCAATCGATTATGATCATTATTGGAAAAGAAATATCAATCAAACTTATTGATGTTTCGAATGAATTTTTATCATAATCATTTGTCCATACATTTCCATTAATTCATTGAATCAAATCAAATTTATCTCTAATACTTACAGAAAAATACTTACATAAATATGTGTGACAACAACAGATAAATTTAAAGCGAGTAACAAAATATGAAGCATAATTATTGTAATCAATAATCAAATTATCAATAGCCGCTGACAAAATAATCGATAATTACAAAGTAGTGGAAACAAAAGAAAAACATCCCGAGGCTTAGCCTGTGGGGGATGGAGTATCAAATTTGGAAATTTGCTTTTCTATTAATTCATTTAATTATTACTTCTATCATTCATACATTCTATTTGTAATAACAAATTATAGAAATATGATACATATTTTTTCTCTATAGAAAAAATGAAGGCAATCATTCTAATGTCCACCATATTATAAGACATGTTGAAAGCCTCGGTTCAGCAGAATGTTAATTCATGAGCAATAAATATATTGGTAGATGGATGATCTATCGAAATGAACCTCTGTTGTTGTCGTAGAAAAGCATATTAGAAAATCTGATAGAAATCTTTGAAAACATTTTTAGAGTAGAATTTAAAAATGAGATCAGAAATAATCGATAACTATGATAAAACTGGATTGATGGTACTTTGTCGGCTAGAATGGATAGATGTGTTCAATTTCACTCAAATTTACCTGGACAAATACGAGTAGAATATAAATTTCACTTCGAATGGGTAGTTAACTCAAGGAGAACACGAATCATCCTTATGAGAGAATTCACACATTACATCAATAGACATTTCCTCAACTCTACATACTGCTTTCTGTGTAAAAACCTCCATAAGAACAAAAGTTATTGCTAGCAATGTAGACAGTTATTGAAATGCTAACAGTACTATTAGTATTGATATTTTGTAGTATTCACTTGTGTGAATATTAAGGACCGATGGTGCTGATTTTGAGAACAGTAGAGTTGAAATTCAATTACAAGTCAGGCTTTAACACAACCTATACAAGATGACAAAAGTTAATTCTTTTTATAATTTTTCATAAAACCAGTAGCAAGAATATGTGAAGTAATGGAATATTTACACCAACAACTCCTCTATCTACTCTCTTCATGGCCTGTTGCAGGCTATTCATTCTCATGAATAACATCATTGTTTCATAAATAACAAATGCTGACAGTTTTAAGTGAATCTCACTTTAGCGCGCTCATTTTTGACGAATCGAGCATGAAATGTTGAAATCCGCTCATTCAAACTACCAGCCAGCATTATTCATAAATGAAACATGAATTCTTCCCATTCAATCAATGCTGACAGTATAGGGCGGTGCGCTTAGGGCGATCACAATGAATAATGCAATGAAGCTAATTAATAGAACACGGCGAGCGGAAAAAAGCTGAGCTGATGAAAATTCTGGAGCTCGACTGTGAAGCGCGGGCAATTCAAATGAAATGGAACATACTGTCAATAATTAATCATAATGGTCGGACATTACGCGCGGCTGAATGCGAACAAAGAGCCGTGTGACTGATAGCTTTCCGAGATTGCAACGAATAAATGATGATGAAGTGAGATGGGATGATGGATGCGGGAAACAGTGTGAAAGGATAGAGAATGGAGAGGTAGATGAAGACAGAAATGATGAAGATTGGAGAGTAGGATGAGAATGGGTAGGAGTTCGAAAGGAGAGAGGATAGAGACAGACTTGATAGATGAAGAACCAGAGGGTTAAATAGAATAAAGGTTTTGGTGGATTGAAAATGTGATGAAGCAAAATGAAAAGTAGTGAGAGAAAAATATGAATTGTATTTTGATAATGGAATTTGGTTTAGAATGTAGAATGGGAAAATGGAACATAATTGGAATAAAGAAACGATGTGATGAGACAAAGTTAGAATAATCAATTTAATACAATAATGATTTAACAATTGAATAGAACTAAAGTAAATGGAAAGGATGATGATATAAATCCTTTCTCAGCTTTTGCCAGTTCCGCTGGGTTAAAATAATTATAATTGAAAACAAAATTACAATTTCCTTAGTAAATCTTTTCCCATAAATAAGTTGCTTCGATGCTTTTCTGCAATGATGAAGATGAAAGGATTGGACGGAATAGTAAAATATTGACAGTTCTCTTACAAAAAGGTAGAATATAGTGGAGGCCAGTTTTTCAAGGTCGAGATGCACTTTTGACTTCTGAGTTGCTGAACAAGTATCTCTAACAAGGATAAACTTTTATTGCTTTATTTCAAAATTCTATAAAGTGGGTTAATCATCTCTGTATCATGATATTTTCCTCCACACTCAGTTAGCATTATTTTTGTCATATCGATTCATCTTGACAAAACTAAACCATTCACATTAAAAACGATAAAATCATTCAAAAGTTGATAAACTTTTAAACCCATTCTATGATAATTTGTACTTGCAACTGAGTGGGACCGAAAGCACGGCAACCCAATCTATTTCTGATCTGTACATAATATCAATA